>NC_059435.1:3551672-3779172 GCF_021028975.2 Sphaerodactylus townsendi | reverse complement strand
CCTATATTGAAAGTGTTTTGATTCCACTGTTTACCACAGAGTTTGTCCTCACTCCCCGCCTCCAAACAGTGGCCATTTCATGGTGCATGCACCCCCTCTCCCCCATAATTTATTTTTGCTTCTTCTGTGCATGCACTCTAACTGCAAGGCTGAATCAGTTTTCTCCCCCCGCCCAGTCTCTATCCTCTCATTGGCCGTGAAGCTCCCGTGGGAAGTAGCTTCTCAGTCGTGAACAAATGTTCCAGAAGATTCACATCCTATTTGCCTGTCAAAATTATGGAATCAAACATAAAAACAATCCCTGGAAATCCTTTGCAGACTACTTGTTGAAAATATATAAAAACAGAGAAACAACGGCAGGATTTGAGACTTAAATGAAAACAATGTATTAGATTAAGACAACTTTATAAGAAAGACTAATAGTGAAAAAATGTAGATATTAATTAGAAGCACAGAGTTAGATTTATGCTTGGATCCTTAGTGAGGTAGCTGGAAGTCACCATATATATGTGTAGGGAGCAGCAGTGGCGCAGTGGTTAAGAGTAGGTGCACTCTCATCTGGAGAACTGGGTTTGATTCTCTGCTCTGCCACTTCAGTTGTGGAGGCTTATCTGGGCAACTAGATTAGCCTATGCACTCCAACCAGAGGCATAGCTGGACCAGAGTACACCCAGTGCATACTCTGTGTTTTCTGTCGCCCCCCTCCACGGCACCCTGCCCCTCTGCCCCCCTTACCTTATGTCAGCCTGGAAAAGTGGCCTGTTCACGCTGAAAATGGCCTGGTGGGAATTGTACTTCCCATGAGATCCTGGGGCTCTCAAGGTATCCTGGAAAGTGTAGTTCCCACCAGGCCATTTTCAGCCTGAAGAGAACAGGCCACTTCTCCAGCCCGCACAGTTTCACTAAAGTAAATGGGGGGGTACCATGGGGTGGAAGGGGCGTCGCAGGGGAAAACAGGGGGCGATTTCCCACCCCCAGGTGCATGCCCAGTGCAATGTGCACCCCCGCCCCCTGGTAGCTCCACCTCTGACTCCAACACACGCCAGCTGGGTGACCTTGGGCTAGTCACAGTTCTTTTGATCTTTCTCAGCCCCAGGGAAAGGCGATTGTAAGCCCCTTTGAATCTCCTTACAGGAGAGAAAGGGGCAATATAAATCCAAACTCTTCTCCTCTTCTTCTCTGTGTATGTATTTTTTCCATTTCACTTAGTATTATTTTATTGGGGGGAGGGGAGACTAGATGGGGATTTTTTCTTTATCTTTCTATGTATGCATTATTGAGATGTGTAAAATAAATTAAAATGCTCAGCAAACAACAACAACAACAATCCAAAATAATGAGGAAGGAGAGAGAGGAGATCTAACCCAATGTAATGTGTTGGGTGGGGAGGAATTTTGGGTTTGATTATTCTGGTAATGGATGGCAGCTAGGCTGGAAAAGGGGAGCATATGACACATTCCTGAAAAAGCAGAGGAGGAAAACAGCTCTCTCTTTTACACCATTGACCCTGGATGATCACTGAAGCATAACATTTGAGAAAAGGGGAAGAAAATGGGGGTGGCCATCAACTACGAAGGAGCATGTGAATATAATCACTATCACCAGCATATGCTCAGTTCATAAAACCATCTCAAGGTCTTGTTGAAATAGATCTTCCCAACACACTTTCTCTGACATTATTGTTTCATTATGCTGTCACCTAGTTAATTGTATCCTATTGATAATAGCAGTTTTGTTGATGCATAGTTTTCTTTCTCATCAAGTAAAAAGTCACATCAGCTGAGATCTGCTATAAAGAAAGTAAGGAGAAGCTGTTGTAATAATAGGGGTTTTTTTCATGGCTCACAAGGTTGGGAACAAAATGGTCAGACAGACACACATTTCATGGAAAACCTATACCAAAAAAATGCGGTTGTCATAGACCTGTGAACTTTTGCTACATAGAAGTCTGTTTTATGTTATATTGCTTTTTGCATTGACACCTTCACTTTGGCCAAGTTGATTCAAGGACCTAAAAGTTAAGGAGCCAGGTAGCATTGTTAGGAAAAACTGAGTTTTTCCCTCCAACCCAACAATTTGTTTCTTTTCCTTGTTTGAAGAATTTGGAGTCTGTTTCAAATCAAATCCACTTTATTTTATTACAGGTATACAGGTATACCAGGATCAGGGCAGCTTACAACAAGATGAAAATCATATCAGAACCATGCCCCAGCAAATGTAACCTTTAAAATCAGGCATGTATGATAGTGCATTATGCAATAAATCTCACCCTAACCCCTCCCATTATTATATAAATCAACTTTCTATTTTCCAGTGGTATTGTGCCAGGTATGGGAGGCCAGCTTATACACGGATCAACGGACTCTTAGGAAACCTCAACCAAAGGCCTAGTGCAGTGGTGGCAAACCTTTGGCACTCCAGATGTTATGGACTACAATTCCCATCAGCCCCTGCCAGCATGACCAATTGCCCCCCCCCCACCCCCCCCCCCCCCCACCCCCCCCCCCCCCCACCCCCCCCCCCCCCCACCCCCCCCCCCCCCCACCCCCCCCCCCCCCCACCCCCCCCCCCCCCCACCCCCCCCCCCCCCCACCCCCCCCCCCCCCCACCCCCCCCCCCCCCCACCCCCCCCCCCCCCCACCCCCCCCCCCCCCCACCCCCCCCCCCCCCCACCCCCCCCCCCCCCCACCCCCCCCCCCCCCCACCCCCCCCCCCCCCCACCCCCCCCCCCCCCCACCCCCCCCCCCCCCCACCCCCCCCCCCCCCCACCCCCCCCCCCCCCCACCCCCCCCCCCCCCCACCCCCCCCCCCCCCCACCCCCCCCCCCCCCCACCCCCCCCCCCCCCCACCCCCCCCCCCCCCCACCCCCCCCCCCCCCCACCCCCCCCCCCCCCCACCCCCCCCCCCCCCCACCCCCCCCCCCCCCCACCCCCCCCCCCCCCCACCCCCCCCCCCCCCCACCCCCCCCCCCCCCCACCCCCCCCCCCCCCCACCCCCCCCCCCCCCCACCCCCCCCCCCCCCCACCCCCCCCCCCCCCCACCCCCCCCCCCCCCCACCCCCCCCCCCCCCCACCCCCCCCCCCCCCCACCCCCCCCCCCCCCCACCCCCCCCCCCCCCCACCCCCCCCCCCCCCCACCCCCCCCCCCCCCCACCCCCCCCCCCCCCCACCCCCCCCCCCCCCCACCCCCCCCCCCCCCCACCCCCCCCCCCCCCCACCCCCCCCCCCCCCCACCCCCCCCCCCCCCCACCCCCCCCCCCCCCCACCCCCCCCCCCCCCCACCCCCCCCCCCCCCCACCCCCCCCCCCCCCCACCCCCCCCCCCCCCCACCCCCCCCCCCCCCCACCCCCCCCCCCCCCCACCCCCCCCCCCCCCCACCCCCCCCCCCCCCCACCCCCCCCCCCCCCCACCCCCCCCCCCCCCCACCCCCCCCCCCCCCCACCCCCCCCCCCCCCCACCCCCCCCCCCCCCCACCCCCCCCCCCCCCCACCCCCCCCCCCCCCCACCCCCCCCCCCCCCCACCCCCCCCCCCCCCCACCCCCCCCCCCCCCCACCCCCCCCCCCCCCCACCCCCCCCCCCCCCCACCCCCCCCCCCCCCCACCCCCCCCCCCCCCCACCCCCCCCCCCCCCCACCCCCCCCCCCCCCCACCCCCCCCCCCCCCCACCCCCCCCCCCCCCCACCCCCCCCCCCCCCCACCCCCCCCCCCCCCCACCCCCCCCCCCCCCCACCCCCCCCCCCCCCCACCCCCCCCCCCCCCCACCCCCCCCCCCCCCCACCCCCCCCCCCCCCCACCCCCCCCCCCCCCCACCCCCCCCCCCCCCCACCCCCCCCCCCCCCCACCCCCCCCCCCCCCCACCCCCCCCCCCCCCCACCCCCCCCCCCCCCCACCCCCCCCCCCCCCCACCCCCCCCCCCCCCCACCCCCCCCCCCCCCCACCCCCCCCCCCCCCCACCCCCCCCCCCCCCCACCCCCCCCCCCCCCCACCCCCCCCCCCCCCCACCCCCCCCCCCCCCCACCCCCCCCCCCCCCCACCCCCCCCCCCCCCCACCCCCCCCCCCCCCCACCCCCCCCCCCCCCCACCCCCCCCCCCCCCCACCCCCCCCCCCCCCCACCCCCCCCCCCCCCCACCCCCCCCCCCCCCCACCCCCCCCCCCCCCCACCCCCCCCCCCCCCCACCCCCCCCCCCCCCCACCCCCCCCCCCCCCCACCCCCCCCCCCCCCCACCCCCCCCCCCCCCCACCCCCCCCCCCCCCCACCCCCCCCCCCCCCCACCCCCCCCCCCCCCCACCCCCCCCCCCCCCCACCCCCCCCCCCCCCCACCCCCCCCCCCCCCCACCCCCCCCCCCCCCCACCCCCCCCCCCCCCCACCCCCCCCCCCCCCCACCCCCCCCCCCCCCCACCCCCCCCCCCCCCCACCCCCCCCCCCCCCCACCCCCCCCCCCCCCCACCCCCCCCCCCCCCCACCCCCCCCCCCCCCCACCCCCCCCCCCCCCCACCCCCCCCCCCCCCCACCCCCCCCCCCCCCCACCCCCCCCCCCCCCCACCCCCCCCCCCCCCCACCCCCCCCCCCCCCCACCCCCCCCCCCCCCCACCCCCCCCCCCCCCCACCCCCCCCCCCCCCCACCCCCCCCCCCCCCCACCCCCCCCCCCCCCCACCCCCCCCCCCCCCCACCCCCCCCCCCCCCCACCCCCCCCCCCCCCCACCCCCCCCCCCCCCCACCCCCCCCCCCCCCCACCCCCCCCCCCCCCCACCCCCCCCCCCCCCCACCCCCCCCCCCCCCCACCCCCCCCCCCCCCCACCCCCCCCCCCCCCCACCCCCCCCCCCCCCCACCCCCCCCCCCCCCCACCCCCCCCCCCCCCCACCCCCCCCCCCCCCCACCCCCCCCCCCCCCCACCCCCCCCCCCCCCCACCCCCCCCCCCCCCCACCCCCCCCCCCCCCCACCCCCCCCCCCCCCCACCCCCCCCCCCCCCCACCCCCCCCCCCCCCCACCCCCCCCCCCCCCCACCCCCCCCCCCCCCCACCCCCCCCCCCCCCCACCCCCCCCCCCCCCCACCCCCCCCCCCCCCCACCCCCCCCCCCCCCCACCCCCCCCCCCCCCCACCCCCCCCCCCCCCCACCCCCCCCCCCCCCCACCCCCCCCCCCCCCCACCCCCCCCCCCCCCCACCCCCCCCCCCCCCCACCCCCCCCCCCCCCCACCCCCCCCCCCCCCCACCCCCCCCCCCCCCCACCCCCCCCCCCCCCCACCCCCCCCCCCCCCCACCCCCCCCCCCCCCCACCCCCCCCCCCCCCCACCCCCCCCCCCCCCCACCCCCCCCCCCCCCCACCCCCCCCCCCCCCCACCCCCCCCCCCCCCCACCCCCCCCCCCCCCCACCCCCCCCCCCCCCCACCCCCCCCCCCCCCCACCCCCCCCCCCCCCCACCCCCCCCCCCCCCCACCCCCCCCCCCCCCCACCCCCCCCCCCCAAGGCCAGGCGGCCGACCCGCTCATCAACACCATTGAATCCTTTACAGGTAATCTGTAAAATAAACCCCAAAACACCGTACATCAGTTTGGTAGGTACAATTACATTCATAAATTTATAATTTCATTCATAAATTTATACATAACTTCATTTACTTACAGACTCCCCAACCATCAGAGCTGAAATCTCCCATAGTACCTTTCTTCTTTATTCTCACCACTCTCTCTAATAGATTGATATATATCTCTATGATAACACTCAGTTAATCACACCACTATTGGTAACACCTGTGCTATGACTCACAGGTGACAGGCAAATTCCAATGCCTTGTTTAAGCCTACCTTGTCGGTGCGAAACGTATAAGTCAACCTGTTTTCAGCCTGTAAGATTTTCTTATCAATATTTACAAAAGGGACAATATCTTTAAAGTGTTGTACTACACAAAATCGAAGATCCGAGTCTACATTTTTCATTTCATTAAAATGGTCCACCAAGGGTTCCTCTTCCTTTCCTAACCGGATGCAACTTCTATGCTCCAAGATCTGCATCTTAAGGGCGCGTACCGTCTTCCCTACATATAATTTCGGACAAGGACACTGAATGACATAAACACAATGAGTCGTTTCACAAGTGGTAAAAGATTTTAAATCCCACTTGATCCCAACTCCCAGAATATTCAAGCTATCCGTAGTCATAGAACATTGACATTGGGCACATTTGCCACATAGAAAATGTCCTAGTTGAGTAGGAAGTATAATTTGTTTCATAGCCAAATCAGTCCGTATTAACTTTTGTCTGATATTCTGTGTTTTATGTAATCCTATCAGTGGTGGTAACCGACAGCCGGGGAAGTCAACCACAATATGCCAATTACAAAAAATGCTCTTTTTTATTTCCAAAGCCAAATTAGTATAGTCTAAAGACCAGCTCAACCTTGCAATAGTGGTTGGGGGGCAGGGACTCAATAGTACCGCGCTATCCACCCTGGTCACTCTTTCCCATGCTCTCTCAAGGAGCCCTACTGGATAGCCCCTATTATAATAATTAGTCACAATCTTCTGTGCCTCTCGTATAAACTTGTTGACTTCTGTACAGTTCCGTTTATCTCTTATCAGCGCCATATAAGGTAAGTTGTTGCATAAGTGTTTTGGATGATGGGACCAAAAATGCAACGCCTTATTCCGATCAGTTGGTTTGTGGAAAAAAGCCACTTTACGATCCACTGTTATGTAAATGCTAGTGTCCAAATAATTTATTTCAGCAGGATCAGCCCGGCCACGGAATTTCAAATTGTCTTGCAGGCCGTTGATCCATCCAAGGAATTCAGCAAACACAAAAGGTGCCTCAAACATAAATAATAAATCATCAATATAGCGTTTATAAAAACGTAATTTGTCATGATAAGGGTTATTTTTCACATTCAAAATATAAGTTCAAATTTTTCCATATATAAATTAGTCGTAAATGGGGCAAAGCTGCTGCCCATACTATGTCCAGTAATTTGTAAATAATATTCATCCAGTAACTTAAAATAGCTATTGTCCAAAATCAACTCCACTAAATTAATTAAAAAATGGATAGGTGGCAAAGTGTCTCCTCTGTGACAGTACCTCATACTCAATATGGCTCAATATGTAGACTCATTTCTGCAACCTATAGTTAGACAAATGAATACGTATCTTAGCTATTCGGTGGACCTAATTACTAAATTGGAATGTATGGAGTGCCTGGAGGGGATGGTTCTTGTCACTCTTGATGTGACTTCTCTATATACAGTCATACCCCGTGATGAAATAAGGGCTATATTGTATGAGGTACTGAGTCACCATTCACATTTATAGCAGGTCAAAAAGAAATTATAGCTGTATTTAAATTATTCACATATGTATATCTTGACTTCCCAATCAACCATAAAGATAGTTGTGCTGGTCTTCAGTAAAAGAGCTAAATTTGAGTCCAGTTACACCTTACGGATCACCCAGAGTTCAGGGATATAAGCTTTGACTTTTACATGCTTATGCCCCACTCCCAAATCTTGCTGATCTCTAGAGTGCTACTGGACTTAAATTCAACTACTCAGGATGACTCAAAACTTCATACAAAGCAAGGCTGACCAAACACTCACCAGAACAATTAAAACATAGTTCTAAAGGATTCAAACTCAACCAACCAACCTTCCACCAAAACCTTTTTTAACACAGTGGTGGATTCTGCACAGCACAAATATAACATCTTCAGGCCAATCATATTTATCTGAACTTGGATTTTACAAAAATTGCTAAACCAGCAAACTTTTTGCGGAATCCTGGGTTGAAGATACTCCCACGTGAACACAACAGGTAGAAGACACTTTATTTTCCTCCCTGCCACCTGTTCACTTTGGCTTCCACCATTGTTTGCCATTTCAGAATGATTCTGCCCACCCGCCAGTTTGTGCAGTTCGTCCAGCATGTCGTAGGCTTATCCTCTGAGTGCCTGCCAGTTCACAAGTCCTCCAAGCATGTTTTCTCCCCATGACAGCAAGTGTGACTGTCATTTCACTCATAGAGCTACAGCAACACATTCATTATTGCCTGGCCATAGTAGGAAAGTCCCATTTTCTCTCTTTCAAAATTATTTGTATATTGAACATGCAAAGCTACACAGGTGCAGCCAATTGGATTGTGGGACAGTCAGCATGGCTGTGGTAGTGGCGGGAGCGAGGGTTGTTGGGGAAAACAAAACTGAAACTTACTGGGAGTTACAGGAAATGAAACCTGGTCCTGACATACACTTCCTTGACAGTCTCCCATTCAAGGACTAACCAAGGCTGACTCTACTCAGCTTGTGAGATCTGACCAAATTGGCTTAGCCTGACCAACATAACATTCAAACAGCTCATCCTTATTTAGAATCCTGATAATTTAATTCATTTCCTCTGCTCTCCCAAATTCATCCAAGTTGAACATTTTGTCAGGACTACAACTCCCAGCATGCACCGACTCCCACCTTTTCCCAGAAAGAGTGGGAAAGCAAACTGAAAAGCTACATCCCACCGGAGCTTCATGGCCAATGAGAGGCCAGAGACTGGGCAGGGGGAGAAAGCTGATTGGTTGTTGTTGAGTTGAGAAATAAAATGAATACTGGAACTGAGGACATGAATCCTCAGTTACAGCACCCTGTAGTTAGGGTGACATAAATCAATAAAGTTCCTTTTCTAAAGTTAGCTTTGTCTGAGTGTGTTCAGCCTTACACATTTGGAGAGAATCTACCCAAATCTCAATCGAAGTTTCTTCATCAGACAAAGGGAGCTTTGATTCTCAGAAACATTTGTCCTGAATATCTGGTTGGTCGCACTGAAAGTTAGAAGCACAACTGTGACCAAGTCCCCCTCTTCTTCCAGTGGAATGCCCTGCTGGGGGTGTGGCTCTTTAGGAGCAAGCCTACAAGCTGAGCATTCCGCTGGAAGAAGAGGGGTATTCAGTCCTAGTTAAGCTTCTATCTTTTGGTGAGACAAGGTATACTGGATTTGGATCTAGTAATTTTTTTCCTTACTTTCTAGGACAGTTTTTGAGCCTCAGAGTTTCACTTTGAATTTGCTTCATATACCTACAGTGACCTTGGGATATTTTTGAGTTGAATTCACATGAATCCATTTTTTCCCCATATTGCTCACAGCTTTCCATTTGCTTGTGGTGCAGCGGCTGAAGCTGATAGAAGAGAAAGTTGATAGAAGAGAGAATGAGATTTTTTTTTCATTAAGCAGCAGCTGGAACAGATAGAGAACTGGTTTTATTTCTAACCCCAATCTATGCATTTTTGGGAACAAAGGACTAAAAAGCACGGTATGTATACTGAAAGCGGCCCACCACTTCCACGAAACAATTCATCTTGGCCTGCATAACTCATGATTAATAACTTGATGCATTTCTTAAATAATAACATATTTGCCCAGAAGGGCTTTGATGCTAGGGAGACCAGCAGGCTGATGGGAGTGTTTGGGGCATTCTTTGGTGTTTCTTTGGGAGGGGCAGGGGCGGGGGGGGGGGGGGAGAGAGAGGTAAACAGGGGATTGGGCTGTTTAGAATTATACTCTGTCCTTCTACAAGAGGTAGAGGTGACAAAGATGATTTCTATTTTTCCTAACACCCTAAAGCAGTGGTGGCGAACCTAAGTTCTTATACTTGTGGCACTCAGCGCCCTCTCTGTAGGCACACGCAAACAGAGTTACCCCCCCCCCCCCACCACATCTAGGCTGTCTTGGGCCGCTGGGCTCGATTATAAGCATTAAACGTCAGACCTAGTTGTGGGGAAGCAGTGTAGGTAACCCTGTTAAGCGCTGTTAAACCCCACTGATTTTCATGCGAAGAACTAAAGCATGATCCTTTACCTGGGAGTAAGCTTGGTTGCTGGCAATGGGGCTTGCTTCTGAGTAAACCCTCCTAGGATCACGATTCACCCGTTGGAAGAGTTGCACAGTTGCTTCAAAGCAAAGGCACCGACTACCACCAAGCTTAGTCCCGAGTAACGTGCACCTCGGAGCCAACCTTTTTTTCTAAACTAAAACCTCAGTATTCAGGTTAAATTGCCGGGTTGGCACTTTGCGATAAATAAGTTGGTTTTGGGTTGCAATTTGGGCACTCAGTCTCGAAAAGGTTCACAATCACTGCCCTAACGTTCTTATATTTGGGGCTTCTGACTATGGTCAGATGACATTGGCAAATAGATTATGGTATAATTATATTCTTTTATTCTAATCACTAGCAGCAAAGCCTATTGTGGGGAAAATGCAATGGGCCCTAGCAAAGGGTTGAAGAGGAAGCGTCTCCCCTCTCCCCCCCCCCGCAATGGGTTTTACCGGGGCTGCAGCAGCACTCACCCCACCCTTCTTCATGGCATACCACTTACTTGAGTCTGGTAGGAAGGTGAGGATACAAGGAGAGTGGAGAGGAGTGGGTTCAGTGGGGGGAGGGCAGCAAGGTGACTGTTGGGGTGGGGGAGGGTTGAAAGATGTGGCTAGGGGTAGGGGAGGGTGGCAAAGTAAGCTTTGGGCTGGGGAAAGGGAGGCTAGGGGCGGGGAGGTTGGAAGGGGTGGCTGGGGTGGGGAGAACTGGAAGGGATGGGTAAGGATTGGAGAAGTTGGCAAGCGATGGCTAGAGGTTGGGGAGGTTAACAAGGGGTTGGAGAGGGTGAATTTGGAGGCAAAGGGGGGGGTTCTGCCAGGCCCTCGAGCTTGAGTTGGGGGTAGGTGGGGGGCACTGTTGCCAGGTCCTGCATGTTGCACTTGGAGGTGGGAGAGGCAGGGTGACCTTTTCCAGGCCGTGGAGTAGCTGCTCCGCAGGTGGCAGTGGCCAATGGGAGTGCAGGATGCACTAGGCTTTGGTCCCTGCACAGTAATTGGCTAAGGGTTTGTCGCTGGATGTTCAAACCCTTAGCCTATTATTTATAAAGATAAGCATCTTGATGGAAGTTCCATTGAAATGAAAGAGGCCTACTTCTCAGTATCCATTGTTTCATTTTATCACAGACTAGCGGGGCCCTGCCACGCGTTGCTGTGGCAATTGTCCTTCTCATCACAGTCTGCAACCCACACAGATGTCCATGCAGGTCCAATGATCCCCAGCATAGCCTTTTGGGGTGGTCAAATGGAATCCCTCTTTCCCTTTTCAATTCACATTGTTATATGGTGGTGCCTTGTGTTTTTAGTATAAGGTAACCCTTTCCATTCCACAACGGAACTGTCCAGAGTGCAAATCCCGCTGTCCATGAGGCTGGTTGACACGCACAGTCCTGGCTTGGGTAAGGCAGAACTGGGGCAAGGAGGCTATCCCAGTCAGGCAGCAGAGGCAGGGTGGTGAGGCACTCAGATTGAGGCCAGCTCCCTGTGTTCTTAAAGGGCCACGTGCAAAAGAAACAGAGGCGGTAGTGTTGGTTCGCCCCCACCCCGTAGATTTTCTTAGAAGAAAAAGGCAAACTCCAGCTCGCTTTTAGTAAAAGAGAGCTGTGGTGAATATGGGTCAGGAAGTGGGCAAGTGGGTGGTTGGATGTGAGGGAGGGCAGAGTGAGGTGTGTGTGAGGATGAGCTGGATGCGATGAGAGCATGTGTGTTGTGTGGCAGCAGGGTGAGAGACACAGAGAGTGAAAGCCACTCATGCAGAGAGGGGGGGAACCCCACCCGCCGCCTCACACGGGGCAAAGTGTGTATGTGTTTCACTTCCACTCGTGATTACCTAACAGTATTACTCTATTTTACTGTTTTCACTGCTCATCTCTGCTCCATCTGCACGTAACATCCTAAGCCCTCAGGCCACAGACATTATATTGCACGGACATTCTAAGGGTGACAGTTAAACACAGCCAGCTTCATAGCCTGGTGCGCCAGGAAAAATATGTTTTACCTGGCTCAGGTATGGACTTTTGGCGATTTGAAGGTCCGATTACCTGCCCGCAACAGGGAGGAACATCATGTGAAAATTTGGGGGCGATCCGCCCAGCCGTTTTGGCGTTAGGGAGTGACTAACAAAGTCACTGTTTGCTTTTTATATATATAGATTTTAATTGTGAGGTAGGGGTGGAAGCATTCCTTATGGAATGCAATTGTGTTTAGACCGTCTATTTATATTTCAACACATGGGGGGACATTTTCCCTTTGCTTACCAGTTGCTCTTTGCTTTCATAAGAAGCTTCTGTTTGCTGTCTTGATGATTAGCTAACTGTAGGTTGATCAGTTCTTTCCTTAAATGACTGAGTGATGGGCTGATTGATGAACAGGCCAACTGGTTCAAACACAGATAAGAACAATTGGGGAAGAGAATGTCATGAGACAGATGAACATCAGGCTAACCAAAAGTTGCAGAGCAGAACTTCAAGGGAAGGCTTCATCTGAGATTCTGCTCCCTCAAACGCAGCTGGATCAAGGAAGTACAACCTTCTCCTTTACAAAGGACTTTCCTGTAATAGTTCTAATCTATATTTTTTAAAAATCCATATCTTCAAACTACCTCTGTCTTCCTTCTTTTATTTCAAAGCCTTTCAGTTGTTACTGTGTGTTTACTTCCTTCTTAATCTGAAGTCAGCAGTTCAGGTTTTAGTCTATAAATTTTAATGAGCTAACATAACAATGAATTACAGTTATCTCCTGGCAGGTGTCACAATCTGGGCAAGCTGAAATGAATAACATTTTGCCAAAAGGCAAAGAAATTACTTTAGAAATACAAAGGACCCAAGTCACAAATAGAGGAAAGCAGTTTGTTAGAAATTCCAGGATTGCATTATCCAACAAGATTCAGCACAAATACTTGCCTTTAAATAAAATTGGTAGTAGATCCACCTTGAGGGTCTGAAATCATTGAAGATTTCACCAAAAAGAAAGGGTTGGGCTGGATTCTTCTACCATGACATGATTTCTTCAGCAGGCAGGAAAATCCACTAGTGCCATATGTGAATAGATACCAGCATGTATTCACAAACTGAACATGAGTCAGCAGTGTGATGTGGCAACCAAGAAAGCCAATGCAATTATGGGCTGCATCAATAGCAGTATAGTGTCTAGGGGCCTTTCCCCACTCTCTTCCATCCCCCCTATGCCGCACGCTGCTCTCAGTGCGCGGCATCCCAGGCACGCGCCCGGGCGTCCCCATCAAAAGGTGCCCTTAAGAAGAGCGCCTGGGATGCCGCGCGCTGAGGGGGCGCGACAGCAGCAGAGTCAGGGCAGCTGCGCTGTCACCGCCCCTGTCGTGGGGAGTGCCGGGGGACCCCGCGCTACTCTGCTCAAGTAGCGCGGGGCTTAAGGTAAGTGGGGAAAGGCCCTAGATGAGGGGTTAGCAACCTTTACCACCCAAAGAACCATTTGGACCCGTTTTACAGCCCCAAAGATCTATGGAGCCATCTCCGGTTTGGCCCCTCCACTCCCCTTTCCTTCCAGCGCTGGGAGGTGGAGGCACCGGGCAGGGAAACCCCCTCTGACATAGCAGGCAGTCGCCTGCACTGTAGGGCACAGGGGGGATGGTGTCTGCGGCCTGCCCAGTACTGCTACCTCTCGCGCTGGGAGGTAGCGGTGCCGGGCAGGAAAACCCCCCTCTGCTCCACAGAGCAGACAGGCACCTGCTCCGTGGAACAGAGGGGGGATGGCGGCCATGGCCTGCCTAGTGCCGCCGCCTCTCGTGCTGCGGGAGGCAGCGACGCCACGCAAGGAAACCCCCTCTGCTCCGGGGGGGGGCAGAGAGGGGATGGCGGCCGCCGCTGTGTGGTGCCACCACCTTTCGCACTGTGGAAGGCAGCGGCACCAGGCAGGGAAACCCTTTCTGCCCCATGGAGCAGGCAGTCACCTGCTCCGTGGGGCAGAGGGGGGATGGCGGCTGCTCTGGCGGGACACGCCCACACTACCGTTCGACCTCCTGGGGTCAGAGGGTAGCATGGGCATGTCCCTACAGCCCTCCAGAGCAGTGCTGGAAGGAGTGGTGAGTGGAGGGGACGCGAAAAGCAGCCCCTCACACAGGGGGCCGCCTGTGGTTTGGCCCCTTCGGTCACCTTTCCTTCCAGCCCTGCTCTGGAGGGCTGGAGGGACATGCCCACGCTACTATTCGACCTCCAGGCCACGTGGAGCCGCAGTATAAGGCTGAAAGAGCCGCATGCGGCTCTGGAGCCACAGGTTGCAGACACCTGGTCTAGATGTAATAGTACCACTCTATTCTGCATTGGTCATACCTCACTTGGAGTACTGTGTCCAGTTCTGGCCGCTACAATTCAAGAAGGATATTGACAAGCTGGAATGGGTCCAGAGAAAGACAACCAAAATGGTAAAAGGTCTGGATTCCATGCCCTATGAGCGGCTTAGGAAGCTGGGTTAGTTTAGTCTGGAGAAGAGAAGGTTAAAGGGTGACATGATAGCCATGTTTAAATATTTGAAGGGATGTCATACTGTTACCGCGGGGTAACTTGTTAAGAAATTTAAGCCCCCCCCCACCCCCCCCCCCCCCCTCCCCCCCCCCCCCCCCCCCCCCCCCCCCCCCCCCCCCCCGCCCCCCCCCCCCCCCCCCACCCCCCCCCCCCCCCCCCCCCCCCCCCCCCCACCCACCCACCCCCCCCCCCCCCCCCCCCCCACTTCCCACCCCACCCCCGCCACCCCCCCCCCCCCCCCCCCCCCCCCCCCCTCGCCCCCTCCCTCCCCCACCCCCCCCCCCCCCCACCCCCCCCCCCCCCCCCCCCCCCCCCCCCCCACCCCCCCCCCCCCCCACCCCCCCCCCCCCCCACCCCCCCCCCCCCCCACCCCCCCCCCCCCCCACCCCCCCCCCCCCCCACCCCCCCCCCCCCCCACCCCCCCCCCCCCCCACCCCCCCCCCCCCCCACCCCCCCCCCCCCCCACCCCCCCCCCCCCCCACCCCCCCCCCCCCCCACCCCCCCCCCCCCCCACCCCCCCCCCCCCCCACCCCCCCCCCCCCCCACCCCCCCCCCCCCCCACCCCCCCCCCCCCCCACCCCCCCCCCCCCCCACCCCCCCCCCCCCCCACCCCCCCCCCCCCCCACCCCCCCCCCCCCCCACCCCCCCCCCCCCCCACCCCCCCCCCCCCCCACCCCCCCCCCCCCCCACCCCCCCCCCCCCCCACCCCCCCCCCCCCCCACCCCCCCCCCCCCCCACCCCCCCCCCCCCCCACCCCCCCCCCCCCCCACCCCCCCCCCCCCCCACCCCCCCCCCCCCCCACCCCCCCCCCCCCCCACCCCCCCCCCCCCCCACCCCCCCCCCCCCCCACCCCCCCCCCCCCCCACCCCCCCCCCCCCCCACCCCCCCCCCCCCCCACCCCCCCCCCCCCCCACCCCCCCCCCCCCCCACCCCCCCCCCCCCCCACCCCCCCCCCCCCCCACCCCCCCCCCCCCCCACCCCCCCCCCCCCCCACCCCCCCCCCCCCCCACCCCCCCCCCCCCCCACCCCCCCCCCCCCCCACCCCCCCCCCCCCCCACCCCCCCCCCCCCCCACCCCCCCCCCCCCCCACCCCCCCCCCCCCCCACCCCCCCCCCCCCCCACCCCCCCCCCCCCCCACCCCCCCCCCCCCCCACCCCCCCCCCCCCCCACCCCCCCCCCCCCCCACCCCCCCCCCCCCCCACCCCCCCCCCCCCCCACCCCCCCCCCCCCCCACCCCCCCCCCCCCCCACCCCCCCCCCCCCCCACCCCCCCCCCCCCCCACCCCCCCCCCCCCCCACCCCCCCCCCCCCCCACCCCCCCCCCCCCCCACCCCCCCCCCCCCCCACCCCCCCCCCCCCCCACCCCCCCCCCCCCCCACCCCCCCCCCCCCCCACCCCCCCCCCCCCCCACCCCCCCCCCCCCCCACCCCCCCCCCCCCCCACCCCCCCCCCCCCCCACCCCCCCCCCCCCCCACCCCCCCCCCCCCCCACCCCCCCCCCCCCCCACCCCCCCCCCCCCCCACCCCCCCCCCCCCCCACCCCCCCCCCCCCCCACCCCCCCCCCCCCCCACCCCCCCCCCCCCCCACCCCCCCCCCCCCCCACCCCCCCCCCCCCCCACCCCCCCCCCCCCCCACCCCCCCCCCCCCCCACCCCCCCCCCCCCCCACCCCCCCCCCCCCCCACCCCCCCCCCCCCCCACCCCCCCCCCCCCCCACCCCCCCCCCCCCCCACCCCCCCCCCCCCCCACCCCCCCCCCCCCCCACCCCCCCCCCCCCCCACCCCCCCCCCCCCCCACCCCCCCCCCCCCCCACCCCCCCCCCCCCCCACCCCCCCCCCCCCCCACCCCCCCCCCCCCCCACCCCCCCCCCCCCCCACCCCCCCCCCCCCCCACCCCCCCCCCCCCCCACCCCCCCCCCCCCCCACCCCCCCCCCCCCCCACCCCCCCCCCCCCCCACCCCCCCCCCCCCCCACCCCCCCCCCCCCCCACCCCCCCCCCCCCCCACCCCCCCCCCCCCCCACCCCCCCCCCCCCCCACCCCCCCCCCCCCCCACCCCCCCCCCCCCCCACCCCCCCCCCCCCCCACCCCCCCCCCCCCCCACCCCCCCCCCCCCCCACCCCCCCCCCCCCCCACCCCCCCCCCCCCCCACCCCCCCCCCCCCCCACCCCCCCCCCCCCCCACCCCCCCCCCCCCCCACCCCCCCCCCCCCCCACCCCCCCCCCCCCCCACCCCCCCCCCCCCCCACCCCCCCCCCCCCCCACCCCCCCCCCCCCCCACCCCCCCCCCCCCCCACCCCCCCCCCCCCCCACCCCCCCCCCCCCCCACCCCCCCCCCCCCCCACCCCCCCCCCCCCCCACCCCCCCCCCCCCCCACCCCCCCCCCCCCCCACCCCCCCCCCCCCCCACCCCCCCCCCCCCCCACCCCCCCCCCCCCCCACCCCCCCCCCCCCCCACCCCCCCCCCCCCCCACCCCCCCCCCCCCCCACCCCCCCCCCCCCCCACCCCCCCCCCCCCCCACCCCCCCCCCCCCCCACCCCCCCCCCCCCCCACCCCCCCCCCCCCCCACCCCCCCCCCCCCCCACCCCCCCCCCCCCCCACCCCCCCCCCCCCCCACCCCCCCCCCCCCCCACCCCCCCCCCCCCCCACCCCCCCCCCCCCCCACCCCCCCCCCCCCCCACCCCCCCCCCCCCCCACCCCCCCCCCCCCCCACCCCCCCCCCCCCCCACCCCCCCCCCCCCCCACCCCCCCCCCCCCCCACCCCCCCCCCCCCCCACCCCCCCCCCCCCCCACCCCCCCCCCCCCCAACCCCCCCCCCCCCCCCCCCCCCCCCCCCCCCCACCCCCCCCGGGGCCCACCTCACCCCCCCCCCCCCCCACCCCCCCCCCCCCCCCCCCCCCCCCCCCCCCACCCCCCGCCCCCACCAGCCCCCGCCCCCCCCACCCCCCCCCCCCCCCCACATCCCCCCCCCCCCACCCCCCCCCCCCCCACCCCCCCCCCCCCCCCCCCCCCCCTCCCCCCCCCCCCCCCCCCCCCCACCCCCCCCCCCCCCCAACCCCCCCCCCCCCAGAAGAAGAAGAAGAAGAAGAAGAAGAAGAAGAAGAAGAAGAAGAAGAAGAAGAAGAAGAAGAAGAAGAAGAAGAAGAAGAAGAAGAAGAAGAAGAAGAAGAAGAAGAAGAAGAAGAAGAAGAAGAAGAGGAGGAGGAGGAGGAGGAGGAGGAGTTTGGATTTATATTCCCCCTTTCTCTCCTGCAGGAGACTCAAAGGGGCTGACAATCTCCTTGCCCTTCCCCCCTCACAACAAACACCCTGTGAGGTGGGTGGGGCTGAGAGAGCTCAGAGAAGCTGTGACTAGCCCAAGGTCACCCAGCTGGCACAATGTGTGGGAGTGCGCAGGCTAATCTGAATTCCCCAGATAAGCCTCCACAGCTCAGGCGGCAGAGCGGGGAATCAAACCCGGTTCCTCCAGATTAGATACATGAGCTCTTAACCTCCTACGCCAGTGCTGCTCCCACTGCTGGGAAAGGTTTCTGGAACCAAACAATAGTATCCCCTCACACAGTATGCCCTTGTTTTTGTTCAAAACACCAGCTTTTTATTTGCAAGAAAGGCAACCCTTACAGCCATCAGCTTTAGCTGAAGTGCAAGAACTGGGAACTGAAACAAAGAGCTCAATTCTAATTGGGCGAAACTAAATTTCACAGATAATAAGGGAGGTGCTGGCTGTTCCAGTACATGGTGAATATCTACAAATGCTAGAAAAAGTCAAAGGCAGGAGGAAAAGAGGAATATCCAATGTGAGATGGATCGACTCAATCAAGGAATTCACAGACCCTAGTTTGCAAGAACTGAACTAGGCTGTTAGCAATAGGGTGTTTTGGAGGACATTGATTCCTAGGGTTGCCATGGGTTTGAAGTGACTTGACAGCATTTTAACTCTCTCTCTCTCTCTCTCTCTCTCTCACACACACACACACACACACACACACACACACACACACACACACACACACACACACACACACACCAGACTTACCCAGGAGCAGGTCACATACTTATCTCTCCTTATACTTGCCATTTGAAGCATTTCCTGGCCAATCTGAGAAAAGATCTAAAAATCTCAACTCTGCCCCAAAGCAGCCAGCTAATTCAGAATTGCCAGCTCTGGGTTCAGGAAATACCTGGAGATTTGGGGAGGGGGTCTTGGGGAGGGAAGGGACATCACCGTGGTATGACATCATAGAGTCCATTTTTGCAAGTAGCAATTTTCTCTAGGAGATGTGATCTTTGTTATTAGGAGATTAGCTTTAACAGTGGGAGTTCCCCAGCCACCCCCTAGAGGTTGTCCACTCTAAATTTTGACTGATCTCCAGACTACGGGGATCTGTTTCCTTGGAGAAAAAGGGCTGCTTTGGAGGGTTGACTCTATGGCATTATACCCTAGGGTAGTCCCTCTACTTCCCAAACCCCTCCCTCTCCCACCTTCACCCCCCAAATCTCCAGATATTTCCTCACCTTAGCTGGCAATCCTAGGGCCTTTCCCCACTTACCTTAAGCCCTGCGCAAGTAGCGTGGGGTCCCCCGGCACTCCCCACGAGAGGGGCGGCGCCAGCGCAGCCGCCCCGATGCTGCCACTGTCACGCCCTTTCAGCGCGTGGCATCCTTGGCGCTCCTGCAAAGGGCGCCTTTTGATGACCCCGCGCAGAGCGCAGAGCACGGGGTCGTGGGGACGCCTGGGTGCGCAGCAGGGATGCCGCGCGCTGAGAGCAGCGCGCGACAAAAGGGGGATCATGGTGAGTGGGGAAACGCCCCTAATTGTAATTCCAAAAGATCTCCAGGACCCACCTGGGGGTTGGCAAGCATTAGCCAATTACAAATTGCTCTGTGAGGGGCAGTAGCTGGGGCAACTTGTCCAGCAAATGGCTGACCAAATTTCAAAATGCCTTCTCCTCAGCCTCAACTATTCCCAGGACACGGAAGGGAATGCTCTTTGGGTTTTGTTTCGTCTTTAAAAAAAATAGGGTGGCCACTGGCCACTCAATTCTGATCCTGGTCTGAGAGACATGGAAACGCTCCTCAAAGGAGAGCCAAGGTTCAAATATAATGATTAGGACGTGACAAGGGCTGCATTTGTGAAAATCCCACTCTTGTGCAGCTGCTAAGTGTACAGCAGGTCCCACCTCTAGCGCATCCAATCACCCTGCTGGCTCTCTCTGTTCCCCGCTTTCTTTCTGCTTTGCATATAAAAGAAAGGAAGAGGAGGCAGCGTGGGGATTTTACTTGCTGGGCCAGGGGACAGAAAAGAAAAGAAAGGGGCATAGGGAAAGAAATGTGGCGCAGCATGCTGCACCTCAAAGGTCTGCTTTTTAACTAAGGCAAAACCAGAAAAGACAAGGAAAACAATAACACAGTCACAGGAGAATTTTCTTTTCAATATCTAGATCCTTGCTGTTTGTGTTTCATGTTCTCTCTCCTCCCCCACTCTTATATGACAGCTACATCACATCGAAAACACAAGAGGAGTGAGTCCTTGCTACTAATCTTGTTTTCTTAAAGCCTGGACTGTTACAGCTACTTTGGCCTAAGTCCGGGACAGGCCATCTTCAACCCGAATGCGCCGCAAACTGCAATATCTACCTATGAAGATGTTATTTATTTATTCAATTTAATATGTCACCCCCAGTCTTTTTGGGCTCGGGGTAATTCACAACGTTTCTAAAAACATAAAAACTGGCTAACCATTAAAAAACCATTAAAATGTTCCAATAATTTATAATTTCCAATTATCCAAGATGGTAGAGTACATGCAGTCCTGTAAGGGTTGGTAATCAAAATCGAAAAGGTAGACAGTCAGGTCAGATGGAACCATGGCCACCTCAACCACATGCCTGGTGGAACAAATCTGTCTTACGAGCCCTGCAGAACAGCATAAGATCCCACAGGGCCCTGGTTTCACTAGACCAGTGGTGGCGAACCTATGGCACAGGTGGCAGAGGTGGCACTCAGAGCCCTCTCTGTGGGCACGCACAGAGTCCCCCCCACACACATCTAGACTGGCCTGGGCAGCTGGGTTCGATTATTAGCATTAAACCTAATTTTGGGGAAGCAGTGTAGGTAACCCTGTTAAGTGCTGTTAAATCCCACTGATTTTCATGTGAAGAACTAAAGCACTATCCTTTACCTGGGAGTAAGCTCGGTTGCTGGCAATGGGGCCTGCTTCTGAGTAAGCCCTCCTAAGGTTGTGATTCACCTGTTGGAAGAGTTGCACAGTTGCTTCAAAGCAAAGCGACCGACTACCACCAAGCTTACTCCTGAGTAACGCACGCCTTGGAGCCAGCCGTTTTTTCTAAACTAAAACCTCAGTTATTCAGGTTAAATTGCCATGTTAGCACTTTGCAATAAATTGGGTTGCAATTTGGGCACTCGGTCTCAAAAAGGTTTGCCATCACTGCACTAGACAGAGTGATTCACCAGACTGGAGCCAGGGCTGAAAAGCCCTAATTCGAGTTGAGGCTAGCCAAGCCTCTCTGGAGTCAGGGGCCATCAGTAGATCACTGCTTGATTACCGGAGTGCTCGATGGGGAATGTACCAGGGGAGACAGTGTTGAAATCCTGGCATATAAAGAAGGTATGCGAGGGTAAAGTTGCCAGGTATGGGTCATCCAATTCCGGAAAATTGTGAAGGTGGAGCATAGGGAGGGCAAGGTTTATGGAGTGAAAGGACCTCACTGTCAGACCTTGGATCTGGAAACCATGGAAACTGTACATTTGTCCTAAAGCCTTTATTTCAGAGCATAGGTAACATCGTCAAAAACAGGAATCTGGCGATTCCTGCGCAAACCCACTGCCTATATCCCGTTGCCCCCTCCCACCGAGCCAAATGGCTCCTACTTCCCTCTTCAAACTACAAAGCATTTAGAAGATGATGATGAAGAAGAAGAAGAAGAAGAAGAAGAAGAAGAAGAAGAAGAAGAAGAAGAGGAGGAGGAGGAGGAGGAGGAGAAGGAGTTTGGATTTATATCCCCCCTTTCTCTCCTGCAGGAGACTCAAAGGGGCTTACAATCTCCTTGCCCTTCCCCCCTCACAACAAACACTGTAAAGGATTCAATGGTGTTGATGAGCGGGTCGGCCGCCTGGCCTTGACTACATTCCACAGCCCGGGCGATGGGCCAGCTTCTCCGGCGGAGACCTTATCTCTGCGAGGGAGATGAGACCTCCGTTCCCATGGGAATCCGGGAGGGGGGATGGGATGGACAGAGTTATAACCTGTGCTTCTGGCGGGAGATCTTATTCCTGCCACTGCGTGTACGTGAGCTTTCTAGGATGTCTGAATAAACGGTCTTTTACACCCAAAAGCCTTTTATTTCTGCTTCTATGGAATTCCTTACATTGTGGCAGGAATCTATCGTTCATCTATCTTCCTAGTGCAGTGGACCTCTGGTGTCTCGGCATGGAGAGGTTGAATGTTCCTGTGGAAGGTTCGGTAGCCCCCAAAGAGGGCTCCGAGCTCTCCCTTCTGGATTTAGAGGAACCGGCGGGAGAGCGGGTCTCGCTGGTGACTCTTTCCCGTCCTCGTATCAGCACGAGTCTTCCCTTACTCCGTTGGAACGAGGGACGAGAAGACGACCATGGGGACTTACATGAGTCGTTTGGGGCGCTGTCTATGGATCGAGCGCCTGTGGATCGGGTATCTACCCGTTTTCGTATGGATTACAAACCTCAGATGCAACCTGTCACGGAGGAGACGGGCCTGACCACCTTTCATGCGGCAACACAGGAGTCCATTGAACGATTCCTGGACTCGTATTTTGGTGATGCTCCCAAGGATCCACCGTGGCACAGCACTGGGGCCCGTCCGAAGACCACCGGTGAAACTGGGACTATACCAGGGATTGGGAGGGGTATCCGTACCGTCTTCCGATCGGACCCCCCAGATCCCGGACCAGCGGCTGCACCTGAGATGCCCCGTGGAGCCACCGGTGGGCACGACGTCCTGCGTTCAGATGAAGAGGAGTCCGGAGAAAGCCTGCACTCCCAGCCGGATCTATTCCCTCTCCCATCGAAAGAGAGCTGGGATGAGGAAGTGGGCCGACTGCGAGATGCCCAAGAAGCATGGGCCCGTGAACGCCAGCTATGGGAAGAGGAACGAGAACAGCTGCAGCAAGAGCGTGAAAACCTGCAAAGAGACCGGGAACAGCAGCGCATAGAAGTCCAACTCGAATTGGACCGTGCCAAAGATGCGCTGCAACGGCAATATGCGCAGAATCTATCCATCCATGATAAAGTCCTGGAACACTCCAAACTGGACTTACAGCGTCAACGCGAAAGCGTTCAGGCCTTGCGTACGCAAAGTGAACTTACTGCAGCTGTTCAACGAGACGAACTGGCTAAATTGGAACGAGAGAAAGCAGCTTTGCATGCGCACCAGGACGCATTGACTCGCAAGGAGAGAGAGCTGGCTGCCTTGGAGAGGGAACTGAAGAAACAGCAGAACAGGACAACCCAAGTTGGAGTCTACGCTGTCACGGGTACAGCCGGCGCCAGAGGGGAGACGCTGCTGGGTCCTGCCACCTTCCAAGGACCGGCTCCCACCAGAACGCCAGCGGCACCGGCGTTGGTACCTCCACCTCCACCGATTCCGGCCCCCCCCCGCGCAACCGCTGCCTCAACCTGCGCAACCTGCGCAACCGCCGCCCCTGCGGGCGCCAAGGGCCGTGGAGAGGGGATATTACAGACCTCCAATACCTGCCCGTTTCGATGGGACCGCTTCCAAACTTCCCTACTTCATCTTGCAACTCGATGCCCACATGGAGGACTATGACGATTTATACCGGTCTGAGCGCGAAAAAATACGGGACATCGGCTCAGTCCTGGATGGGGCAGCAGCCGACTGGTTTGTGACTCTTTTGAACCTGCAAGATGAAGATACTCGCACGGTGCCCGCGTTCCTCCAAGCCTTAAGGGCTCGCTTCCAAGATCCGGGTGCTGAAAATGAAGCTATCCGCACCATCAAATCTATTCAGCAAGGCAACCGCTCGTTTGCAGAATTTGCCCGTGAATTTCGTGCGGCGGCTGCCCGACTCCCTCCTGAGTGGCCTGAGCGCATGAAATGTGAATACTTCTCGGATGCTGTTGACGGCAAGCTGCGTGAAACGGTGTTTTTAATTCGGATCCCCCGCACTATTGCTGATTGGATCGAATTGGGATCCCAGGTGGCGTCTCGTTTGGAGCACGCTCGTGCCGGAGGCCGCCCACGCCCAAAACCCGCCACTACGACCACCACTGCGACCACCAAGCCAAGCCCAGCCGCCCCTACCGAGACCACCTCCGAGCGCCGTCGCCGACTGGGATTGTGTCTTTACTGCGGAGGACCAGGTCATCTGGCCGCCAACTGCCCGAAAAAACAGAAGCCAACCGCTCCGGCCGCGCGCACCCCATCTGCCAAGCCTCCACGCAAATCCGGGCCGCCCCCAACAGGCTCGTCTAAGGCAGTTATCGAAGGCGACCCAGAGGAGGGGGAAGCAGCTGTGTGCCTTTCTTCAGCCCCCATGGACATGGGTTCGACTCCAGACGCGGTGAGTGAAGGCAGCGCTCCCATTACAATCCAAGCGTTTCTGGCCAACCCCGCTAAGCATACTCGTATTATAGCCTCAGCCCTTGTGGATTCTGGCTGCTCCCATTGCTTAATGCGGCCCCAGGTGGCGGAGGAGCTAGGTCTAGACCAAGTCCCCCTGGCTAAGCCCATACCATTCACCCAAATGGACGGCAGTCCTCTCGGGAGCGAAGGACCGGCCCAGTTCAAAACGCAACCGGTTCTCCTCCGCTGCGCCGACCATTGGGAGAAAATTAGTTTTATTCTGGCGCCAGTGGCCAAACACTCCATAGTTCTGGGCATGCCATGGTTGTTGTTGCATGAACCAAAATTCATTTGGAAAGAAAGGATCTTAGAATTCACTGACCCTCCCTGCGGTGAACACATGAATTGGGGGGAAAACTCGGCTTCTCCTGACACACACACCCCCCTGGCTTCATCAGCGATTGCTCCCGATTCTACCGGCATTCCACCGGCTTACCAAGATTTAGCCAGAGTATTTCAGGAGCAAGAATGCGATCAGTTGCCACCCCATAGAGACACTGACTGCAAAATCGTAATACAGCCAGGGGCGCAACTGCCCAAAGGTAGAATCTACCGCATGAGTCCCAATGAGGAGAAGGAACTTCGTGCCTTCTTAGACAAGAACCTCGCTCGCGGGTTCATACGGTGGGCTACCAAACACACACATGCTGCTCCTGTATTGTTTGTAAAAAAGAAAGATGGGTCTTTACGGCTCTGCACAGATTACCGAGGACTCAATGCAGTCTCCCTGTCCAATAAATACCCTTTGCCATTAATCAAGGATCTTTTAGACGCATTGGGCAAGGGACGCATCTTTACTAAGTTGGACTTGAGAGAAGCTTACTACAGGGTCAGAATTGCTGAAGGCTATGAACACTTGACTGCATTTAACACAAAGTTTGGACAGTTTGAATACTTAATAATGCCATTCGGGTTAAGTGGGGCCCCCGGAGCTTTTATGGCCCTTATCAACGAAGTTCTCCATGATTTATTGTACAAGGGAGTAGTGGTGTACTTAGATGACGTTTTAATTTATTCACAAACCATGGAGGAGCATGAAGCATTGGTTCGGGAAGTATTGAAACGTTTGCTCAACAACTCCCTCTTTGCCAAACTTTCCAAATGCTGTTTCCACCAAACCTCTATTGACTATTTGGGTTACCGGATCTCGCCCGAGGGCCTAAAAATGGATCCTGCTAAGATTGATGCAGTCCTCCAATGGCCTGCCCCTACCAGCCGAAAAGAACTCCAATCTTTTCTAGGTTTTGCTAATTTCTATCGTGACTTTATACCCCAATTCGCTGAACTGACTCTCCCACTCACAGACCTCTTACGCACTAAGGGTAAAGATCCACTGACTGCCAAGCCCGGGGCCCCCCTTTCCTGGTCTGAAGAATGTCAGACAGCCTTTCAGCTCTTAAAATCTGCTTTTACTACCGAACCTATCCTGAAGCACCCTGACCCAGATCTCCCGTTTGTGGTTCACGTGGATGCCTCGGACAAAGCGCTTGGGGCAGCCCTGTTGCAGAAAAATAAAGATGATAGGCTGGTTCCGTGTGCTTATTTATCAAAGAAATTCTCCGGTGCTGAACTCAACTGGACTGTAGGGGATAAAGAGACTGCGGCCATCAAAGTAGCACTCTCCACTTGGCGCCACTGGCTGGAGGGGGCTAAACACCCCTTTCAAGTTTGGTCGGATCACAAGAACTTGGCCGCCCTCTCCACTCCCCTCAAGATGTCCGCGAAGCAACTTCGTTGGGCCGATTTCTTTTCTCGTTTCTCTTTCACGGTCCATTTTTTCCCCGGAAAAACCAATAAACTGGCTGATGCGCTCTCGCGCCTACCCGGGGAGGGGGGTGGAGCTGCCTTACGGGACATTCCGCGCACTGTTCTCTCCCCCTCCCAATTGGGGCTGGCTGTCACCCGATCTCAGACATCCGCTCCTCCTTCTCCGCCCATTCCCAGCCTTTCCTACGGGAACTCGAGGAGGCGGGGCTGCGCGAGCCTCCGGCGGAGGAAGGTGACTCCCAATTGCGTTTGGAGAATGGCGTTTGGCGGCGGGGGGATTGTTGGTACGTGCCTCCCCCCCTCCGTAAGCAGGTTCTCGAGGCCTGTCATGATGCCCACTCGGCTGGACATTTTGGCTTTCTAAAAACTCTGCATTTGGCCCGCCGTCAGTTCTGGTGGCGCGCGATGCACAAGGACATTGAGACGTATATTAAAGGTTGCTCTGTTTGTGCAGAAGCCAAAAACGTTCCGGGAAAGCCCCATGGTCTGTTGAAACCTCTCCCGGTGGCCTCCCGCCCCTGGGAAGTCATCTCCATGGATTTTATTACAGATTTGCCAGAAAGTCATGGCAACACGGTCTTGTGGGTGGTGGTGGACTTATTTTCTAAACAAGCCCATTTCATCCCATGTGCTTCCATCCCCTCCGCTCCTAAGTTAGCGCGTCTGTTCATTCAGCATGTTTACCGTCTACACTCCGCCCCCGTTAAGGTGGTCTCCGACCGCGGCCCCCAATTCATTTCAAAGTTCTGGAAAGCTTTTCTAGGGTTGTTAGGGGCCGCCCCGGCGGTTGCCGCCCCCTACCACGTTCAAAGTGACGGTGAGTCAGAGAGAACGAACAGAACCCTAGAACAGTATTTACGTTGTTACACCAACTACCACCAAGACAATTGGTGCGAGCTAATTCCGTTTGCAGAATACGCCTATAATAATGCGGTTCATAGCAGTACAAAAAAGACCCCCTTCGAAATTGTGTCCGGTCGCTCCTTCCCGCCGTTGCCGCAACTACCTGCGGAAGCATTGGATCCTCCGGAGTTTCAGCAGTGGATTTCATCTCTGGCCGAGGGGTGGAAAATGGTCCAGACTGCCTTACAACAGGCTAAAGACTCCCAAAAGCTGCAAGCGGATAAGCACCGCTCGGATTTCCCTCTGCGTGTGGGCGCCTGGGTGTATTTGCCTACCAAAAATCTCAGAGACGTGCATAAATTTTCAAAACTAGGCAAAAGATTCGTGGGACCTTTTCAGATTACTAAAGTGATTAATGATGTCACTGCCCGATTGGATTTGCCTAACTCTCTTAGTAATATCCATCCTGTCTTCCATTCCAGTTTACTCAAGGAGGCTCCCGTTTCCGATGCCTGGCACGACCCGCCGGAGAGACCCCCACCGACTATTATTGATGGCCACAAGCATTACGAAATTGACGCCATCCTGGACTCTCGCTTTAATCGCAAACGCTTACAATATTTAGTCTCTTGGGTGGGGTATTCCTCTGGGTATAATCAATGGGTTTATTCCGAAAATATTGACGCCCCCGCCCTCATTTCTGCTTTCCACCGCGCCTTTCCGCACAAACCTGGGGGGGAGAGGTCTTTTTTAAGGGAGGCAGAGTGTAAAGGATTCAATGGTGTTGATGAGCGGGTCGGCCGCCTGGCCTTGACTACATTCCACAGCCCGGGCGATGGGCCAGCTTCTCCGGCGGAGACCTTATCTCTGCGAGGGAGATGAGACCTCCGTTCCCATGGGAATCCGGGAGGGGGGATGGGATGGACAGAGTTATAACCTGTGCTTCTGGCGGGAGATCTTATTCCTGCCACTGCGTGTACGTGAGCTTTCTAGGATGTCTGAATAAACGGTCTTTTACACCCAAAAGCCTTTTATTTCTGCTTCTATGGAATTCCTTACAAACACCCTGTGAGGTAGGTGGGGCTGAGAAGCTGTGACTAGCCCAAGGTCACCCAGCTGGCATGTGTGGGAGTGTACAGGCTAATCTGAATTCCCCAGATAAGCCTCCACAGCTCAGGCAGCAGAGCTGGGAATCAAACCCGGTTCCTCCAGATTAGATACATGAGCTCTTAACCTCCTACACCACTGCTGCTCCTACAAAGCACTGTGAGCCTGGGAACAGTTCACACCTTCCTTTGATAAGTTCTGTGTCCGGGATACCCTGGGGCGCTGAGGGGAAGACACGGGATTTTCGCCCCACATGGTACACCACCTCCCCATGCCCTACCTGCTATTTGGTACTGACAGGCTCAGTCCTGACACTCACTGGGGTAGAACGCCATAGCACCCACCTTCCCAAAGCAGCCATTTTCTCCAGCTGAACTAATCTCTATTGTCAGGGGTCAGTTGTCATTCTGGTTGACCTCCTTGTTCCATGTGTGGCTGGCCATCCCAAGTGAGGATAGCATTTGGACAGACATATGGGGGTGGAGGGGAATGAGCCCTATGGGTCCTTCCAACCCACTTTGCAGTTATGGATCCCTGCAGCTCTTTACCCCAGACACTGTCGGACAGGAAGTAACCTTGTATAAGCGGGGGACAGACCTCATCCACAGCCCTATCGTTGATTGCTTTCCACTATGATTCCTGCACTACCGTTGCATGCCACAGCAGGTGGGCAGTAGGCAGGGGCAGAGCAAGTGTGAACTGCACCCGGGACACGCATGCACCCTGCGCCCCTGCTACAGCGCCACACACACCCGCCCTTGAATGCCCCGTCACATTCCCGTCATGCCCCCTCCATGCCCCGGCCATGCCCCTTCACCGGTACGTGCCCAGGGTGTCGCCCCCCCTGCCCCATTGGCGCTACACCACTGGCAATAGGGCAACATTGCAGGGACTATCGAACAGGACAGCTTAGCAGTCAGGGAGCCCCCAGCATGGTTCCCCATGAGTCTGGGTCAGTCGCCCCATGATTAACACCCAGGTTCTTACCAGGCCTGGTAACTGGTGAGGGTGTTATGGGGGGCAGTATCCCAGGAGGAAAGTGAAAAATAAGGCCTTTGTATGGGTATGAGAAGTTCTGACCATAGAGTTCCTGATGATTCTTACAATTACCTGGAAGTTACCAGGGTAGCTATAGCAATGGCCCAAACTTTATACCCGTGGTGGCGAACCATGGCCAATTGGCCATGCTGGCAGGGGCTGATGGGAATTGTAGTCCATAACATCTGGAGTGCCAAAGGTTCGCCACCACTGCTCTATACAATGCCCCTTTTGGCCCCACTTTCTGACTTCAATCATCAGAGCATCAGTAGGCAACGGCTGAAATTAGCTGGAGGTCCCCAGTCATAAGTGGATGAATGGGAACTCTAACTACCTCAGTGTCAGCTCCTCAGGGACCCTCACCTCCTCAGCGCCTCAGCCTTACCACCACCAGTGCACATTGCCATACCAGGTCTCAGCAATGCTGCCAGTACCATGGGGGGGGGGGAGGCGCTCACTTGAATTCCTTGGGCAGAGAACCAGCCTCACGGGCCAAGCAAAATGGCCTGGCTGGAGCCTGTTTGTCAGGGGCTTTGGGGGTCTGCAAAGAAAGGAGCTCCAACTGCCAGGCCCATATTAGGCCTTTCCACACAATTCATTTGTAATGTTTCTAAAACAATAATGCAACATTTCCTCCTTGGACTTCTGCACTTCATTTACTCCCACCGGTGCCAGAAATGTTTCATTTACCTTTCAATTCATTGTTTCTAACAACCTTTTTAGGATGTTATTTTCTTGAAATGTTCCCAAGCTGGTTTCCCTAGCAGTGTAGTCATAATTGAAATGTTTCCTCCTTCCTGCTGAGAAGCCTGGCTGTTTTCCATGCCCCTGTGCCACCAACCAACTTTCCCCTCGGTGCCTAGTCTGCCATTTCTTCACATCCCTCACCTCACTCCTTTCCCTCTTGCATCTTCATTTTTGTCATTTTGTGAGTTTTTTTCCTGCTGTTTTGGGTTGATCAACGGAGTATTAAATGGAGCTACAAGCATTGAATCAAATAAGCAAACTATTTTTTGAAACCGTGGCAGCCATGAAACATTTGATAAGGTCAGAGCAAACAAACATTGTGGTAACGGGGGGGGGGATCAAAAATATTCTTGTGTGGAATCAAAAATGGCTTGTGTGGAAAAGGCCCATTAACTAAAAATGCTGGTTTGGAGCAGGAGGCAGATCTTGATATGGAGCAGCGGCTATAAGGTACACATGAAATAGACCCTGAAATGAAAAAGGGATGAAGGGTTAGAACCAAACATGTGTCAGAGGATTGCCAGCCTCCAGGTGGGGACCTGGAAACCACACACTTTACCCCCAATAGCTGGCAGTTATTCTTATCAATATATATAAAAATCTATCACTTCGTTTTTCTGCTGACAGATAATCTCCCAAACTACTGGATTGATTGCTTTCAATTTTTCACACAATGTCGAATTCGCGTGCGGCCAGGTTTCCATACTGTTTCCACACCTCCTGTTGTGTACATGTCACAACTGTGCCCGCTATTGTGTACATGCCACACCTGTGACAGTAGGAACCACAGTTCTGTTCCACAACAGCACCATCTGCTGGCCGTCAAAGCAACACCCTCTGATACAAGGGAACCAACCATGCCTTCCTTGAAAACCACTGCCTTATGGAGTGAAAGGGATGGGGCGGGCTATCTGCACATGGCCCACCCACCCTAGCGGAGGAAGGGGAAGGTGAGGGAGGGTCCAGGGGTTTGCTGGACCAAATGCTCTGAAATTTGAACACAATGTAGCTCATGCCTCCCAGCGTGTTTTACACTAGATAATTCGCCTGCAAGGGAAGGGAGTGAAAGGGACAGGACCAGCCCACCTGGACATGGCCCACCCACCCTAGCAGAGGAAGGGGAACGTTAGGGAGGGACCGGCCAGGTTGCCATGCAAGGGAACGGGAGAGAGGGAGGGGAGCGAGGGGGCCCTTGCCTCTCCCCTCCCTTGCAATCATTGTGCAATGACACATGTTTGAACCGTTCGCTTCCCCTTTTCTTCCTTTTCCACTTCACCCGACTCAGCTACAGCAAAGCGTGGCCAGGCCTGCTAGTTCTTGATACAAATCATGTCTCGGTTTCCCTGGAGAAAATGACTGCTTTGGAGGGTGGACTCTACGGCATTACACCTTACTGAAGTACCTCCGCTTCCAAAGTCTTACCCTTTTCAAGCTCCATGCCCAAAATCTCCAGGTATTTCCCAATTGGGAGCTGGCACCCCTAGTTGGAGATCATATGAAAAGTGGTCAGATAAGAAGAAAGAAAGGGAGTAATGTTTGCTAGATGTTGAGTTCCTTAACCACAGATTGAACTTTGTGATGGCCCATAGTCTGCCGTTGAGCTGGCCAATAACCTTGAGAGGTTTGTGTTGCATGTTTCATGTTTTCCACTGCACCATTCTGTGCAGATGAAATAAGATGTCCTGAGGTTGCAAAATAAAATAAAATAAATAGAAGTGTCCTGGGAAAGCACGCTGCACCACCTTTTCCCAAAGACATCCGTAAGAAGCCTTATTTCCACTCAATACTTTTTTTAAAAAAAGCTTCAAAATGCACCTTTTCCCCCTAAGCCCCCTGTAAGATGTCTCCTGCCTGGCTGTGTGGAATGCAGAGCTCAGGAGGCATCTCATTTTTCCTACCTGACCATTTCACTCTCTGGTCAGTTTCGCTCTCAGCTTGCACCCAACATTTTGTGTGCAGCTGAAGGGATTCTCCCAGCCGCCTTTTGTTGAAGGATGCCCTGCATCCATTTGCTCTGCAGGCTCCAATCCTGCGCACCTTTTCAGTCCAAAAAAGTGCATAGTTGTATGTAACCTCAGCTTGTGGGTTCTGTGGGGCAGAACTTGGAATGAGTTTGCAACAACAATTTTAAAAAACAAAATGGTTTACTTTCTAAACATATAACATATAACATCAACATTTAACATCACACTTCAAGGTCCTGTTCAGGTTGCATTTTCAAGTCCTTCCAGTCACAGTCTACTGATACTGCCAAGTCCAATTCTTCTTTGCAAGTGGGTTGGCTCCTGAAGACTCCAAGGGCTTGATGAACAGGATTCAACATGATGAAGGTTTCCAGGAGAACTCTCACCCATTACAAACACAAAAAACCCTGAAACAATAAACTCCAACATTTACAACATAGCAAAAACAAACCTTCCCACTAGTTCCCAACAACATTGCAGTTACCTTAACAAGGTGTTAAGGGCTTATACAAACCAAGGTCCAAGTCTGGTAGCCTTGTCTCCTCCAAACTACATGAGGTCTGCAGCCTCTTGCTGCTTTGAGTCTCCACCCCTTACTGGGTCAACCCATTCTGAGCATGGGGGTTACATGTACTCAACTGGTATTGCCAATTCCAGCAATATATAGTTTTCCTCTTTTTTATTTTTGAGGAGCTATCTCCATAGCTGTGCAAACACACAGAAGAGAATTGTAGCGGCTTGGAAGATGGGTCTGCTGCCTATTGAAAAATATTGGGTTGACCTGCCCTCTGTGGAGCCACTTGATTTTCTCTTATTGCACAGAAAAACGAATGGTTAATGGCAGAAAGACAATGGTTTCTTGGCAGACAAATTCTTTGTAGAAAAGGTTCTATGACTGTCCAGAGGATTCAACCTGTCAAGTTGTGCCAACCATTCTGTACCCAGCAGATTCCCTTTACTATCCTGGCTACTCATATGGGGGGGTGGCAGAGAGAACCACCACCCAGATGGGCCCTGGGATCCATTGGGCACCTTTCCACTACTTTGTGTTTATATGTTGTCGTTGAATTATTCTATATATTTTTTTTCAAAAAAAATAACATTGAAATGCTTAAATATTTGATGTTTCCCACCATAGGGACCCTATTTGGGTGGAAAGGCAGTTCAGAAATGGGCTAAGTAAATAAATAGGAACATAAAATATTGAAAAAGGTTGTTGCAGAATATGCTAACTTTTTGCAATGAGTGTTAAGAGGAGAGTGAAACCCCAGCACTGCTGTCTATGAATCCTTATTTTTAGAAAAAGATTTTTCTTGGACTTCCGTAGACATGGACATCTTGTGCACACAAATGGCCATATTAAAGATGTTAGGAAATCAGTCAGCAAGAGCCAATTAGGGATCGTCAGAAGGGCCATTTAAGGCAGAATTTGTGCAGGTTTGATCCATTTTCCCTGCTTTCCCTTTCTCAATACGGTAAACAAAGTGACACATCCCCATAATGTTTGTCGCCACCAGTCCTGATTACTGCAAGAAAGCATTAAACTCAAGAATATTATGTGCTTTTCTTTCATAAAAATGTTGCCCTGGTGTGTTCAGAAAAATATGAGGTTTTAAACAAAATGAATGCGCGTGATTGTAGAACAAACGGCGCCTTCTTAATTCAGACTTGGTGCTATTTGTTCTTTTCCTGGCCCTGCCTTTTTCCAACCGAGCAAACATTCCTCTGTCAAATATGCAAAAAAATAATTGTTTGACGAGGTTTTCTGTAATTTTTTTAATCTTTGACATTTGTTGCTGCTTTTAAAAAGTGGGGAGAATAAAAAAGTAGGAGAACAAAGATGTGAAAACAGCTGTGCCCAGATGTGCAGAGGTTCCATTTGGTGAATAACTACAGGACACGTCTTGGAATTAAAGTGGGCCGCAGCCCTTTTTATTATTCTCATAGCAGAAGCTGGGCAAGCAAGAGGAGCACATCGTTCAGCAGCTGGTCAGCACCCCTGGCTGACCCCAGCAACAACCCCAATTCCTATTGGGAAGGACAGAGAGGTACTGGGCCACTGGGGCACCCGCCCTTTGTGGCCCCCTAATTGCTGAAGTGTCAGGCTCAAATTGCAGAGGCTTCCATGGCATGCGCTATGAACCCACCTAGGCATGAGCTAGGATCCTGAAATGGGAGTGATCATGTTCTTCTGGAGTGGCACAAGGATACAGCAAGTGATACTATAGTACTATTACCGCACACTGATACATGGGTATAGTCACCTGAGGCTGCATATTGGGTTAAGCCATTTAAGTGTATTAAGCCAAAGTGGGAGCAACATTTCACAAAGTCTACCCCCGCCGCATTTGTCAAAATATCTTTTGATTTTCTGGTTAAGGAAAAATACCATGGGCAGTTCTTTGCGTCCAGCCCTACCAACTTCTGGAGGCACTGCTCATCTTTACCGACCCTGGCATTAAGATCTCCTGCTACCAACCATTCATCGCATTTGTTAGAAAGTTGTAAAGTTTCTAAATATTCCGTGATTTTACGCCACTGTGTTTCCCTTGTCTTATTGATGGAGCTAGGAGGAAGGTAAACATTAATCATTATGAGACTGCAGCCTTCCCCTGTTATCTTTACTGCATGCGCCAAGTGTTCACAAACTGGAAGAGTCAAAACATCAGAAAATAAAGAAGTTTTGATTAGCATTGCAAGTCCGGCTCTATGGCGCCCTCTGAGATTCTCCTTGTGCGCTGGGATATAGCATACATAATAACCTTGGAGATGGATTGGAGTAGGAGACCAAGTCTCTTGGAGAAGTATGATGTGATGTCTCGAAATATATTGTAAAAAATCCTGGTTTGTTATTTTGCTGTTCCAGCCAGCAATATTCCAAGAGAGAATCCTCAGAGGTTGCTGGCTGACGGGGCGTCAATCCCACTTAATTAATTGCTCCAGGGAGTTGTTGGTGTCAAAAAATATACATCCATTTCCACTGCTTTGCACCTTGATAAATGGGACATCTGATGCATCTGGGGAGGGGATAGTATTACTGATGTTATTGGAGCCAGGGTTAGGTGCAGATTGTGCCATTTGGGTCCAGGGGAAATGCTGGAGATTGCTCTGGGTGACGCTGTTCCTGATATTCTTCCAGCATTAGTGTGGACAAGGTCAGTGGTTCTATATGTCCCTTGTGGGCCTCAGCAGACATGTTGTTTTCAAGGATGCCATTCTCTTTGAGTTCCTGGGCCCATGTTTTGCCCCCAGTAACCATTCCTACATCTGTATGGAGCACTCTGTGTGACCTCAGAGCTATATCAAGTTCCATCCCTGCTTCCTCTAGTGGGTAGTCATGTATTAAAGGTAGTGAGCATACTACACATTGCTGTGAGTTTGATGGTTGGGATTCAAGAGACTCGCAGCAAGTGATACAAGAGAGCATTCTTTGATTCCTGGCTCTTTTTAATACTAGCTTCTTCTTGTACTTAGCAGCATTATCTAGGCAACAAAGAAACTGTTCCTTTTCCACAGTGAACTTACCATTTATCTAGAGAGACTGATCACAATCGCCGCAGACATTAATAGATAACCAACTGTGTATACTACATTCATGCAAAGAAACATAATTATGTATACCTTGATACAAGGTTTTAATCATGAAGAAAATTTGGTCTATTGTGATTTAACATAAAGGTTATATTTACTGAATCCATTCTTGCATACAGTTTTAAAATCCAAATCTGAATTCTTTGAACAGTACTAGTTCTACTGCATTTTCTAGGAGAGAAATGAAAATTAGCTGTCAAGGTAGCAGAAATTTAATTTGTGTGGAATATCACACTTTTTGGTTTTCAGGTTGAAAGTCCCAATCTGAGTTGACAGCAAATTTAGTTCAGGCAGGGCCTATAAGGCAGAGCTGTTCTACCAGGGAACCAATGGGATTTGATCTATTTTGGCTGGCCTCCCTTCTCCTCCGCCTTCTGTTGTCTAGAGCAGGGGTAGGGAACCTGCGGCTCTCCAGATGTTCAGGAACTACAATTCCCATCAGCCCCTACCAGCATGGCCAATTGGCCATGCTGGTAGGGGCTGATGGGAATTGTAGTTCCTGAACATCTGGAGAGCCGCAGGTTCCCTACCCCTGGTCTAGAGGGACTGATTGCAATTGGTGCAAATAATAAATGAGCTGCAACAGACACAATATGGGAGATCTGGGAGTGCATCTGTCAGTGGAAGGGACTAGAAACAGCCTTGGCTTAATCAAATGTTATTGTGTTGTGTAAACAACGTTGTGGATCCATCTGAGAGTTGCCAAAGTTGCATGCCTAGTACCTTCAGTTCAGCATTAGGGGTTGCAGGCCTTCCAATCCAGGGAGGTTAGGTTTTGGGAGTAGGGCAGGGGAACATTGCAGGCTTGGTGACCACAGGTGATAGCCCGTGGTATGATACTCCTCAGCAAGAGTAGGGGAGAGCCCTCAGGGGCAGGAGGTTGACTGGGCAGTTCTGTGGGGGATGGGATGGGACCCTTTAGTTTTCCTAGGCAACTACCTAAGGCTCATTCCGCACATGCAGAATAATGCACTTTCAAACTGCTTTCAGTGCTCTTTGAAGCTGGGCGGAATGGCAAAATCCACTTGCAAACAGTTGTGAAAGTGGTTTGAAAACACATTATTTTGTGTGTGCAGAAGGGGCCCATGTTTTCCCCAAAATAAGACAGGGTCTTTTATTAATTTTTGCTCCAGGGCTTATTTTTAGGGGATGTCTTCCCCCCCCCCATAATTTTGCACCCCCCCTCCCCAAGTGACCAGATCAGCTGCGCCAGGGAATCTGTAACTAGGGCTTGTTTTGGGAGTAGGGCTTATATTTCAAGCATCCTCCAAAAATCATGAAAGGGCTTATTTTCAGGGTAGCTCTTATTTTCGGGGAAACAGGGTAAGTAGAAGCACCCAAGATAACGGTACCATCTCTGGCCATTGGTGCTGAGCACATCCTGCATTCCTGTCCTTCGCGCCTTCTGTAGAGAGCAGTATTATGGGCTAGGGAGGTGGGAAGGAGGTGGGATTAATAAATTGGGATCATGTGAGTGTTTTGGTAGATCCAGTTTCTTCCCTCTAGCACTGATGGCTGGCAAATAAAGATCTTCCAAATGGTAAGTTCAGAGTCTCTGTTTAGTTCCAGATCTGGGGCTTGTGGGTAACCAGATGGGACTGGGACACGCGCACAGTGCTAGGGATGGATGTGAGCCTGCAGACAAATGCAGACATCCCCAGTGACCCGTCGCTTGCCTGTTTCTCAGTCCTGCCAGGGTCTCCATTGCCATTGCTCTATTTGGCTCACAGATTTGATGGCTTCCACCTTTTCGCCAGTGTGGCAGTTCTCTGCTCATGCCAGGCTTCCTGTTTGTGGTGTGCTAGTTTGTTGGTTACACTCTCACATGGAAAATTCAATACATATTTAATTAAAAATAATGAATGCAGTGCCATAAAACTCATCTGGAAACAGAAGTGCAGGTTCAGGGATGCTCGTATTTTTCTAAATGTGTGTTGAAATGATTTATAATTAAGAAAAGCGTAATAAAGTTGGGAGTTATGAAATACGATGTTATCTGAAAATGAAGTACTTCTATTAATTTGGCAACTGGCAACAGTGAGCCAGAACAGTAAGTGATATCCTAAAACACCATGAAAGATTAAAACATGGAATTTTCCAAAGGAAGCAAAAAATAGAATTATTATATAGAAAGACCAATAGCATAAATATTCTATTCCCATATCAAGCCTCCTAAAAGCCATCTGAATTTTTATGATGAAAGTGCAGTGAGAGAAAGGCGATAATTTGAATCGAAGGAATGAAATAATTTGCCAAGTGATTAAACTATTTCAATTTATTAGAGTTTTAATGCAATATTTTCCTGAGATATGAAAAAGTTTTACAACATGTAATATAGCAGTTTTATAACTGGTGATCAATACTGACCAAGCTGTAATAACCTGTCTTGAGATTTATAATCTTACTTTGCATTGCAGTTTGAGTTCAAGGTTGTTTTTCCACCTGAATCTTTACTTTTTAGGGAATTTCTTTAGAAAATGGTGCTTTTCTGTTTTAATATACAGTCTCCTTAAGGTAGAAGTCTGAATGTTCTGGGGTTGCAATCCAGTGAGAAATTCTCATGTTTGTGCCCCATTAAACTGAATGGGAGACTGAATTGTGGGACCACCCCCATTTGAGGCACTGAAGACTTCCAACTTACAGCAGCAGCGCTTTTTCAGTGGTGGCTGTTATCTTGCATCAGTCATTTTAAATATAGATTTATTCAGTGAAAAAAGTTCCATACAAATTTTTACAAATTCATATTCAGTTTTATAAACAAATTATACAGATGTTTTCAAGTTTAATTCACCATCCTAGTCAGAGGACCATTCCATTTATTTACAGGTTAGTTTGCTCTGCTGTACAGATTCCTTTGGTTTCTCCAACATCTCTTTATTTGGAGTTAGCAAATACTAATTTTGCAGAAGTTGTGGCAATTAAAACACATTCTTGAAACACATCTTTGGGAAGGAAATCTACACAATTCATCAAGAAATGGGAGAAAGGTAATTGTCCATCTATTCCTTAAAAACACAGCTGACTGAAGGTGGATCTCTTTTGTGCAAGGACCTTTATAACATAACACACACCACACCACTGCTGGGGTAATAAATTGGCCATAGCCATTTTATTGAACAGAAGCATGAGGCTAAGCATGGGTCTGGATTTGGTCATACGGCTACCGCTCAGCAGGGCAGGTTCCCTGTCCCGAGCTTCGTTCTACTGTGGGGTTCTGCTGGGCGAACGTTCCTGGCCAGAGATGCTGCCCTTCGGCCCGGTTCGGCAGGGGCGGTCGCCTCTTGCCGCTGTTGCCGTTCCCGAGGGGAAGGCGTAGCTCTCTAGCTCCCTTCCCCTTGCCCCTCCAGAGCCATACCCATGCGCCAAACCACCACAAGAGCATGGAGGCCTGCCCCCGTCTCCCGCCAAACGCTTCCTTCTACCCCAGCCAATCCCGCAAAGCTGCTTGGATGCTCTGCAGCCACTGGTACATGCCCAGCTCAGAAAGGTGGCCGCTATCATCCTTGTAGAAGGCCGGGACCCGAAAGGAGATCCACAGGTGAGCAATGCTCTTTCCCCCACCCGCCAGCTCAAACCGGGAGATTGCCTGGTTGATTTTCCTCCTGGCTGCATCTCCAGCAGCTGCAACCAGAAGATGGTGGCACTGGGCACCATGTCGTGCAGGAGCTGCAACCGCGTTGATTCCGGCAAGTCATTCTCCCCAAGCTGGATGACAATGGCATGAGGAGTGCCAAGAAGCTGGAGGAGCTGCAGCAGCGACGCCCAGCGCATGTCCCGGGTGCCCCCCAATGAACAGTTGCCCGAGGCTGAAGGCCCAATGATTCCCCCAGCTGGAGGTGGTCATGTAACAAGATGCCCAATGCCCAATGCTGTGACCCACGATCTAGACCTGCCACCTCCCCAGCACCTGGTGGGACTGAGAAAAGAAAAAAAAGGACAAGTCAATGTGCAGCAAAGGGTGCACATAGCCCCTGTAGGCCGAGGACTGCCATCGGCCCACTGCCCGGATCTGAGCCACAGGGGCCCCCAAGGCCACGGCCGTGGAAGCAGCCACAATCTGGAAGGAGTGGAGCCCGTAGGATCTACATGGAATCCCCAAACTCACCAGCGTCATGCGGAGAATGCACGCCAGCTGATGCATCCCTATGGACCAGAAGGGGGCCCTCCCCTGGCGGGCGCACTGCTAGGTAGGCTGTTGTGGCTGCCATGGGGCATGAGCCACTCGCCGGTGCCGCCTGGGGCATCACCGGGACTCCCCATGCCCTTTGGTCAGTCTTGGACCGGCGCAGCCAGATGAGCAGGTATTTGCCCTGCATGGTGACATCCCATACCCCCAGGGCCCCTCCGCCCCACCCCTTGCAGGAGGCTGATACCAGTTCGCTGCAGCGAAAGGCTCCCCAAAAGGCCGGGGAGAAAGCCACCCGGAACAGGATGGTCTCGTACTGCGATGTGCAGGTGGCCCCGAGGGCCCCCAGCAGGCACACTAGAAGATCCGTGGATATGGGAAGCCACCTGTCTGCTGGGTGGGTGGACACCCTGTCCCACCCCTGAAGGGCCCGCCATGCGATGAAGGAGGGGGAGGGGTCCCCGATGCCAGCCACCCTGCAATAAAAGGACACGGCGGCCAAGAAAATACGCAAGGCCTGTGAAGCCCGCCCCAGGGAGTGGAGGTGGCTGAGTTTTGGGGATTCTGACACTATCGCAGGACATTGCCCTCCCTGAACTGGCCCTGGTCGTGCCTGGCCATCAGCCCGCTGTCTAACCAAAAGATGGCGAGGGCCCCCTGGTAAGCCCGCTGAGTCACCGGGGCTAGGGAATCCAGTACGCCCTGGATTAAGGGCCATCTCCAAGGCTCCACAGGTCTTGCAGGAAGGGGTCTGGCTGGCCGCGGGCTCCAGGTGCCAGGGCCCGAAACCTCTCTTCCTGGAAACAGGACAGTGGGAAGGTGGGAAGCCCGCGGCATGGCACTTCCCAGCCACGGGGCCGCCGGGTGCCCACCGGAGCATCAGACTGCCAGCCCCGCAGGCAGCAACAGCCGAATCCCCAACCCCAAGGAGAAAAAAAGGCAGAGACAGTGTGAGCTCGCCCGTCGGTGGACCCATCCCTCCTCCTGAATCCCACAAGCTTTATTTCTCAGAAGAGGCAGCCGAGCACGAGGCCCGCCACCTCGCATGGGGGGGGGGGATACTCACCGGCAAACGTGCACAAAAGGAGCTCGTCACAAATCATCACCAGGCGAGCACATGGTCCAGACAAAGGGGGACAAGCCTATTTAAGTCTTGCTCGCCCCTCCTTTCTTCTGGTGATGCTTGCCCTAATCTGACATGGATCCTCAACCCCTTCTGCCCTTCCGGGCATTATCAGCTGGTCTCGCTACTCCCCACCCCGGGCAGCAACCTCGCCTCATGGTGATTCATTGGCGCCTTTACCACCAGCCTCTAAACAAAGCAGGCTCAAAAGTAAGCAGGGATTTTTTGGCACCACTGTTCCCAGACTCCCCTGGGGGAGCACAGCAAGACCCTAAAGGTGGAGTCTTGACACCACTGTAAAACATTTTGATCAGATATTTCTTTGCAGTGAGGTTTAGTGAAAAATTTAAGCCTTTTAAATGTTAATACCTAGAACTCATGTTCAGTTACAGATTCCAAATTTCTATTCTACAGTTTTACAAGTTTTTTCTCCAGATCGTTGTGTTCATCTAAGAAAAGATGATATTTCTTAGAAAATATATTTCTTCTCTAGCTACTGCTGTTTTTTTTTTCAAAACCGCTCTTGTTTTCTTAACTTTATAAAATAAACCTTTTTGGCTTCAAATACTGGAAGAGAAGAATCTGCTTATTACTTAAGGTTGAAATCTCTTCAAAAGTCACACTAGTATCCTTCTGTAGCTACCAAATTTTTAGTAGCTAAAGATTTATCATCAAAAATCCCTTAGTCTTCCCATACTTTAAAATTATTTTCCTTCACTACTTGACTAAAATCACCAGATCTTATTGCTGCTGCTAAAAGTGAGATTCCAGGTGCTATTTTTAAATCTAATTTTGGTCCAGACATTCTCTAAGGATTAATAATATAGTTATCTTTGATGTGGTGGAGATTTTTGTCATTGTTATTCAGCCAAATCCATGCTTCAGGGCAGAGTGTCCAGTGTGGTGCCTGCTGGTCCCATGATGCCCACTAACATCTTTCCAGCACCCTAATGGTTTTAGAAATAGGGCTTTGGTGCAGCAGGGCTAATGATTGGCAACTGGATTTCTTATTGGTTGTGCAGATTTTTTTAAAAAAAAATTGCTTTGGCAGTTGCTGTCACTGCAGCACAAGGATCTTCACTGGGTGACTGAAGGTATATTTATTGAGGAAAATAAGAACATAAGAACATAAGAACAAGCCAGCTGGATCAGACCAGAGTCCATCTAGTCCAGCTCTCTGCTACTCGCAGTGGCCCACCAGGTGTCTTGGGGAGCTCACCTGCAGGATGTGAACGCAAGGGCCTTCTGCGGCTGTTGCTCCCGAGCACCTGGTCTGTTGAAGGCATTTGCAATCTCAGATCAAAGAGGATCAAGGTTGGTAGCCATAGATCGACTTCTCCTCCATAAATCTGTCCAAGCCCCTTTTAAAGCTATCCAGGTGAGTGGCCATCACCACCTCCTGTGGCAGCATATTCCAAACACCAAACACACGTCGCGTGAAGAAGTGTTTCCTTTTATTAGTCCTACTTCTTCCCCCCAGGATTTTCAATGGATGCCCCCTGGTTCTATATTTTAAAGTCGTATGTTCATTTTAAAAGGCATCCCATTAAACAGATCTTCTGCCTGAAATGTTGAAAAGTGATTGTTGGAGTTTTGCATAACCTAACACCATGACATTTTGTGGCTGGCTTTGTCTTCCACGGAAGTCATTTTGAGGTTGCACCAACCACCATCTACCAAAATTCCAAAGGCACCTGCAGGGTCATAAAAGTTGGGAAACCCTGCTTTAAGGGATGCAGCGCTATGTCATTAAGAAAAGTTGCTATGGATCCATATCATTAACCTTTGGGAAGTTTGTTTCATTTTTTTAAAAAAACAATATTGATTGATTTTCTGCTGCTAGATTCATGCTTTCCCTGACTACTTGACTTGGTTTACATGATAGTGGATTTGAGTGTTAAATTAATGTTCCTTTAATTGTTGTTAGATACTGTGAGACCCTCTTGATTTAAAAGTGGTCTACAAAGGAAATGAATAGAAGAAGCAGAAGAAGCAAGCCTTTATTGGCATAGACAACAGTACAACAGTAATAAAAAACAGATTAAGAAGCATATACAATACAGGTTGAAGGAAATCTACTGGCGTTTAGTAATTTCCAGGAGAAAGTCTGCCACTATCGTACAGAGAGAAGGATCAGGGTTGTCCAACAAGTAGTGTAATCTAATTAAATCGGGGAGATCGGGTAAATGTAAAGGAGTACGATTCACATACTTGGATCTGATTTCCTTGAATCTGAGACAGTGTAGTAATTGGTGGGCCAGAGATTCAACTGAGCCATCGTTACATGGGCACAATCTTTTAGCCTTTTCTTGCTTATTAATTCTGCCATGTAACAAGGCAGAAGGCATAACATTAAACCTGGCGAGCATTATGACTCTCCTTTGAACAGGGTTTATTAAGCAATACAGGTAGTGTGCCAAGTGGCCCCGTTCAAATGGGAGAGAAAAATACAGGGGGGAGCACGTTTTCTTGGCTGCGGTGATTAGGGTAGAGAACTCTCTATCCAATAGTTGACCTTACAAAGGAAATGAATAAATGGAGATAAATAGAAATTCATTATCTTGGCATAGTTGAATTACTGAGTGTATTTCTTTTGGAGTTATGGAAAATCAGTGATATTCTGGGCCAGCTTAGCTGGGAGAAAGGGCGTGGGATCATTAGCCTCTTTGTACATAATAATTTAATCAAGCAGCAGTGGGCGTAGCTTCATCTGTTTCAACAAGCTAGTGAAGTGGCACTTTTTATAGCAAGCTGAATTCATTCTACAGTCTCATGACAAGTTTTCAGTGCAGTGTGTGATTCAAGTGGTATTATGAAGTCGTTGCTTGCCTGTTCTCTCACCAAATGGCATGTCCCAGAAGTGAAAGTATAACAGAAAAAAAAGTATCTAGCTGTAACAGTGTAGAAGTATCTCGGATGACTGAAGACGTCCATTGTATATTTTCATACACTTGATTTCCTGACGTGTTGGGAAATCCTATAGCAGAAGTACAAGGTCAGTTTTCTGGTACAGAATCATTGTAGGAGTTTTATAGGTCTTGGTACTGCCCAAGTAAAAAAAATGTAAGTCCCTCTCTTTCAACAGGAGATTTAATCATGTGCTTAAATCTGCACAATTTCGGGTTCTGAAATAGCTGGATTTCACCAAAAAATGCCACATTCTGAATATCTGAACTCATTAGAAATGTCCGGAATCCCATGGAAAGGAGGCTGAGCTGCCTGGGAAATGGCAGTAAAATGTTCCCTAGAAAGCAAGTGTCTGGTGGCAGGGAGCTGAGTGTCCCCCACCAGCTGACGTTGCCATGGTTTTGTGACTGACATGTTTCTACACTTATGCAGTTAGCTGGCTGACTGTTTGCCATTGATCAGAGCTCTGCGGGCTGTGTCCCAGTCCAAGCACCTCATCCTACGTTTGACCTTCACTCTACCCCTTAGTGTACATATCTGCTTGTCAATTAGGGATATGAGTGAGGATTCACAGGTTCACTGCTGGACTTCTGTAAAGTGTTTTTGGTGTAGTAGGGAGAGAGGCACCCTCTGATTCCTCTTTGTAGGGTAGGGAGTGCTATACATCCAGCCTGCTCTCTCTCCTTGCTGCCCCTTCCCTGCTTCCTACTCTGCATGCACCATGCTGGGGTAGATGTCCACTCACCCCTCTGCCACTCCAGTATGCCTACAATGGTTGCCCAGATATGAGCAATACACAATCTCACAGATATCCGTCACTGACTCCACAGTTCAGTGTCAGGAGTGGTCCTCCACTTCCCGACCTCAGTCCAAGAGGTGCCAAAGGCTTAGGAGGGGATCTTTCAACTGGGGGGAGATGCAGCTGTTGGCCTTCTCTGTCTCAATGCCTGTCATATGTTAATGGACCTTTTGTTCTGTATCAATGTGCTTAGCAACATAGAAGAAGAAGAAGAAGAGTTTGGATTTATATCCCCCTTTCTCTCCTGCAGGAGACTCAAAGGGGCTTACAATCTCCTTGCCCTTCCCCCCTCACAACAAACACCCTGTGAGGTGGGTGGGGCTGAGAGAGCTCCAAAAAGCTGTGACTAGCCCAAGGTCACCCAGCTGGTGTGTGTGGGAGTGCACAGGTTAATCTGAATTCCCCAGATAAGCCTCCACAACTCAAGCGGCAGAGCTGGGAATCAAACCCGGTTCCTCCAGATCAGAGTGCACCTGCTCTTAGCCACTATGCCACTGCTGCTCCTTAGACTAGAAGCATATAAGTTCTGGAAGGAGGGAGGGAGGCCCAGAGGCTTCAGGCAGAAGTCTATTGGAATGGCCTTGAGACTCTTGCTTTCCAAAACAATCTCTTTCACACCTGGTTGTTCTCACATTCTATGAGAAGAGGGGAGGGGGCACTGAGGACGACCGCGGGGGATATATTCTACCGCAAAAGCCAGGTCCCACAGAACAGCCTTTCTGCAAATGCGTACCTGTTGCCAACTCAATAAAGACTTCTGATTTTAAAATCCAGAGTCCACTTATTGGCTTTTGGTCCAGGACCTAACATTCAGTTAGATGTAAATATGGGCCCCTTCCGCATTGTAGGAGTCGACCTTAGATCGACTTGAGTCCGACCCGAGTCCTCCGCAGAGCCGTAGCGTCTGACTCGTGTCTGACTCGACTCACCCCCCTCTCGCCGTTGAATTTCTGAGCTTGACTGGGGGGTTGAGTCGACTGGCGGACTCGGGTTGCGCTCAAGCCGAAGCCGGCGGAGTGCGGAATCTCCGTCAACTCGACTCTGCCATCTAGCCAATCACAGCTCAGTATTTCACCCATGCGCAGAAGGGGAGACTCGTGGTGGCGGCAAATAGCTTTGGGCATGTGCAGAACGGGGGACTCAGCAACCAATCGGAATGCAGCAGAGGGAGGTGGTCCCGCCCTCTGAGCTCAGCTCCGGAGACACGAGTCAGCTGCTGTGCGGAGGAATGGGAGGACGCAAGCTGAGGTACGATTCCGTCGACACGAGTCGAACCTGAGTCGCCTCGTGTGTCCGGAAGGGGCCATGGACAGGCAAAAAATGATGCTCTTGATGGCAAAGCAAAGATCAGAGAGGGCACAATAAAAGGCAGCCAGTGGTGGCTGGGAAGTGGGGGCAATTCCCAGGAAGCATCTACTCATATGGCTGAAAGTCTTCTTCTGGCTGGAGGAACTGCAGTGGGGGAGTTAAGAAGTGGACGGCTAATGTGACTCCATCACCACTACCTGGTGAAGAGAACTTTTGAGTGTTGTGGGTCTTCCAGGCTGTGTGGCCATGATCTGGTAGTTTTTGGACCAAAGAAAGAAAAGCCTGAGGACCAGGAACTGTTGCACATCCCTGTGAGCCATGCAGATGGTGGAGAGAGCAACAACTGCCGTGCTAAAACATCTTTGTAGGTTTTCAATCAGTATTACTTATTCCACACCTTCTGTTGGCTGGACGTTTTCAATAGGATTGCTTACATTATTGGTTTAATTCCCTCTGCACTTTTACCCATATCTAGATAGTCATCGACATCTCTCTCTCTCTCTCTCTCTCTCTCTCTCTCTCTCTCTCTCTTTCTCTCCCTGCCTGCCTGCCTGCCTGCCTGTCCCTTTTCTTCACTGGAGGTGCAAGTGCAACCTCTATCTGTGGGTTCTGTGGGGCAGAACTTGGGATGAGTTTGCAACAACAAATTTTAAAAACAAAATGGCTTACTTTCTTAACATCAAACATCAACATTTAACATCACATTTCAAGGTCCTGTTCAGGTTGCATTTTCAAGTCCTTCTATTTACAGTCTACTGATACTGCCAACTCCAATTCTTCTTTGCAAGTGGGTTGGCTCCTGAAGACTCCAAGGGTTTGATGAACAGGATTCAACGTGATGAAGGTTTCCAGGAGAACTCTCACCCAAACACACACAAAACCCTGAAACAATAAACTCCAACATTTACAACATAGCAAAAAATAAACAACTACCTTCCCAGTAGTTCCCAACAACATTGCAGTTACCTTAACAAGGTGTTAAGGGCTTATACCCAATCAAGGGTCCGTGTCTGGTAGCCTTGTCTCCCTCCAAACTACATGGAGCTCTGCAAAGCCTTTCTCTGCTGCTTTGAGTCCTCCACCCCTTACTGGGTCCAAATAACCCATTCTGAGCATGGGGGTTGGAACATTTCTCCCCACTAAAATTCTGTCGTCTCAACAGTAATTACTAATGCAAACTCTTGAAATCATTAAACAATGATTTCCCCAGAGATTCCTGTACTTGGAGGAACCACATTTGGTGAATCTGAAAGCACAACATTGTCTTTCCCTTACAAGGATTTCCAACTGCTAGAAGCTTAGCTGCACTGGCAGTTTGCAAAACTCTTTCTAGCAAATGTTGCGATTCAGCCAATTAGTTTGCAGAAGGGATGGAGGGTTGCAACTGGAATCCCTTTCTTCATATAACTGCCAAACAGAATCATGTGTTTCAAATTCACACAGCAACATCTCTTGAACTTACATCTCATAACAAAACAGTTTTATGGGGATCAACCCCCAACTTGCTGCACACTTCCATTGCATGCAATTTATATTTGCAATCTCACTTCCAAGCCCCACGTTGGGCGCCAATTTGTAACCTCTACCTTACACAGGTATAGGGATGACAACCTTCAGGTAATGGTTGGAGATCTCCTCAAATTGCAACTCACCTCCCGACTAGAGAGATCAGCTCCCCTTGAGAAAATGGCTGCTTTGCAGGGTGCACCGTCTGGCATTATATCCCACTAAGGTTGTCCTCTCCCCAAACCCTGATCTTCCCAGACTCTATCTGAAATCTCCAGGAAGTTTCTCAAACCAGAGTTGGCAACCTGGTCCAAGTGATATTGACCAGGTTTCCAGGTGGCACCAACCCAATCCATGCTCCTTGAGGTTAACAAGGCTGCTACCTCATGTCCCTTCACACCACACTGTTGGGGGTTTTTTTTCCTACAGGAATACCCAGTGCATTAGTGATTCGCTGTTGTTTCATTTTGGTTTATTAAAAATTGCCAGGACCCCTGGCCTGTTCAAGAAAAGCACTTCCCTTTGAGCAAAAGTCTTTATTTAGAAACAACAGTTCAGATGGTATCAGATGTTTATTGACAGAACCGGGAAACCCCACCAACCCCCCCTTCAAATATGAAAGAGGACTCACTGCCTTACCCCAACCCACACCTCCTATCCTAGAGAAACCTGATTCTTCCGTCTCAGCAGGAAAGGAATGTGGCTGACCCTTTCTTATTGCGTTCTACCCCATCCAAGCCAACACAGGAAATAACCCCAGGTGTCTAACAAAAAACAGGCTGTGGATTCCCAAGACTGCATTTGAAGCGGGAGTGGGGAACACAAACTACCACATCCAGCTCCAATAAGGAAGGGAATTATGATCAGGCCCAATCGATCAGGCCCTATCTATCTATCTATCTATCTATCTATCTATCTATCTATCTATCTATCTATCCATCCATCCATCCATCCATCCATCCATCCATCCATCCATCCATCCATCCATCCATCCATCCATCCATCCATCCATCCATCCATCCATCCATCCATCCATCCATCCATCCATCCATCCATCCATCCATCCATCCATCCATCCATCCATCCATCCATCCATCCATCCATCCATCCAGTCATCCATCCAGTCATCCATCCATCCATCCATCCATCCATCCATCCATCCATCCATCCATCCATCCATCCATCCATCCATCCATCCATCCATCCATCCATCCATCCATCCATCCATCCATCCATCCATCCCATCCATCCATCCATCCATCCATCCATCCATCCATCCATCCATCCATCCATCCATCCATCCATCCATCCATCCATCCATCCATCCATCCATCCATCCATCCATCCATCCATCCATCCATTTATTTATTTATTTATTTATTTATTGGTTTTGTATACCGCCCTACCCCCGAAGGGCTCTGGGCGGTGCACAACATAATTTCCTCACACAGCATATACAAACAAAACCCCATTAACATTACATTAAATTAAAACACAGCGGTAATTAACAAAGATGGCGTCAGCAGTGAACCCCAATTAAAACCCTCCCAGACTGCATATGACAAAAAAAGAGAGAAACACCATGATAGCTCCTGAAGGCAGAAGAAATGCCGCAACTTTCTTCTATGTGTGGTGAGAATAAGGGGGATCTGTCATGCTTTCTCCTCACCTGAGATAATTCATGCTTCTCAAACCCCTCCCTGACAACTTTCAGGCAATACTTTTCCAGTCTTCCATCAAGAAGTCATTCAAGGGGAGAGGCAGACAAATATAGGAGACGTTAGTTTAAAAAATTATGATATTGAGCAATGTGTGGCATACCCATATAGACATAGGAAAATATGTTGCATGTATAATGTTTTCATTTGCTTCTTGGACATGATAATATATCTCCATTTTTTTGCATGCACTAATTCCTTCTCCTTGATTCTGCAAGAAAACTGTGCAGCAGTTTTTAAAAAAAGACTTCCCCATATACCGATTTTACAACTCCTTTTCCTACCCAGGCTGTAAAGCAGGATTTCCAATAAATGACAATGAGAAAAATCAGTGATATAAATTATGATTTTAAAACAATAACCTTGTTATTTTAACTGGGGCGTTTCATTGGAATTTCAATAATTTCCTCTTCTCTTACTAGAACAGTGAAGGCATCGGGGGGAAGATGGAGGCAGCTCATAGTCTTGTCACAATTCCTCTGACAGCAACTGACTGGAGTTTGATGCAGACCTACTTTTTTCTTCGTGCAGCTCTACATTGTTGCAATAAAATATGTCCAACAATCCTATTAACAAGAATTCTTTGGCAGGGTTTAAATATTTGCTCCCTTTTCTCTGTATGCTGTTGAGAAACCTGCTTGCAATCCAGCTGCATGAGTCAGGGTGGCGTAGTGGTCAAGACAGCAGACTCTATTCTGGAAAACAGGCTTTGATTCTCCACTCCTCCACATGAAGCCTGCTGGTGACCTTGGGCCAATGTAAGGTTGCAGTTTAGCCTTGGAAAAATTCCTGCTGGGGTTTCTGGAGGAATGCCCGGGAACGGGAATCTCTTATCTTGCTTTCGCTCGCTTGCCTGTGTGAAACTGTGTGAGATTCTGTGTGAGAACCTGAATTGTTTATCTTTTTTTGGCGGGAGCTTGTCTGAAGCCCATATAAGCAGCTGTTTGAGATTTGGGGGTTAGTTCTCGCATTGCCTGTATCTGACTAAGAATGCCAGCTCAATAAAGAACTTAACACGGTTGCTTTTGACTGGACCTTACTCGTTTGTTACAGCCAATCACAGTTTTTTTTCCAAACTCTCTCAGCCCACATGGAGGAGGGCAATGGCAAAACCACTCTCAATATCTCTTGCCTTGAAAACCATAACTCAGCTGTGACTTATCAGTGCATGCAAAAAATGGAAGCTCAGTTGAAAGTTCCTTAGGCATCCATCCTAGTTTTCTCAGACACCTCCCATTTTTCCTAGTTGATCTATTTCTCTGAAATAGGTTATACCCCTCAATTATTACATTCCACACATGTTTCAGTGATGCCGATTGCACCATATTTGTTAAGAGTGCAAGTTCACCTTGTTTATTTCTCATACTCTGTGCATTAGTGTAGAGACATTCCCCAGGCAGCTTATTTAAGTTTTTTCTGCCTCCCACTGCTGGATTCTTGAAGTATTCACTCAGTTCCCTCTACAATTATCTCTAGCACTTGATGAATTCCTTCCCACTTAAATATCACCTCCCTCCCTCATATAACTCAGCATAAAGCCTTAGTGAACAGGTTTGTGAGCCTCCTAGGAAAAAATGTTCCTACCTACAAAGACAGCTGTGAATCACCACGGGCTGCAGTTGCCGCTCAGGGTGGGCAGATGAAGCTAAGCTGGTCGTTTCTGCCCAAGTAAGGGCTGAAGCAGAGCCCGGGCCATGTTAAGCCAGGGCAGACATCTGCACGATCTTAGCCAAAAGGCCGAGAAGCATGCATGTTGGGTCTGAGAAATAAAGAAATCCAGTTGAGGGATTCCATCCCAGCACAAGCCAAGCCCCTGGGAAATAGAACCATAAAATCATTGAGTTGGAAAAGAACACAAGGGCCATCAACTGATCTCCAGGCTGCAGAGATGTTCCCCTAGACAAAATGACTGTGTTGGAAAGTGGAGTTTTGGTATTGAATTCTGCTGGCATCCCTCCCCTCTACAAACCCCACCCTCTCTAATCCCCCAAGTATCCAAGAATTTTCCTACCAGGAGCTGACAAGCCTACTGGGAAATGTTTTGAATTTGTGATGTTTTAGTGGACACTTCCTCACCCATACCCCAAATTAGTTATATCATGGCATACTCAGAAGTTTAACAACTGTTGTTCAGATTGTTCTGAAGTTTCAAAATTTCCTCTTCATCCTAACTATTCCCACTTCTGGCCATATCTTGCAAATCATCTACGTACAACCAGCAAGATCCCAACTGAGAAAGTGCAACCTCTCTCCACACTAGAGAGCTAGTAAATCATAGTTATTTTCAGTAAGTTTACACTAATGACATCATACAAACAGCTTTTCACACTGCTCACCCCTGAGATATTTCCAGAAGTTCTTGAGAAAGTGAAGTCTGATTTGTAAAATAATATCTTTCAGGCAGGAGGTTCCCCTTATAGATGCGACTTCACAGCTTTTCAACCCTTGCCTTCTCATTCCAGTGAGAAGATCCATATAAGGAGGTCTGTTACGACCCTGATCACCCCCCATATTATTATTGCCATAATATTTTCTTCAAAAATCATATTGGCAGAAGCTAAGTTTTCACAGAACCTCTCAGTGTAGGTAGCGGCATGTTCCAAAGGTCACAAGTTAACACGATCTAATTAAAATGAGTAACTCCTAAATGACTTTGAGGTCTCATCCTGTGTAAGGGCATGCTTGATTACCACACCTTGCAAAGATACTATTAAGATAAAGAATATGGAAAGCCACTTTACTATCAGATACTGCCTTTTCCCTATCTCTTCTGGAAACCAGGTCAGCAACAGATGGTTGCTTCTTTGCATCTCCCCTCCACCTTTGAGTTATGACTCTTCCAAACCACCTCACCTTATCCCTCGACCTAAAATGTCTCAGCCAAATCTGGAGATATCCTGGGCAGTGTTTCTACAGTTATTCTAGCATAAAAAGCCATTCTTGTGCTTCCTAGTAGTTTAATCTTAAGAGCAATTGACCCCGTCATTGTCCCAGGTACTTAGAACAAAAGAAGAGTTTCAAATTAACTCAGCCCAGCAAGCCCAGCATGGGAGAGTTCCAGAGAATTTAGGAAAATGAGACTTAAAAACTCACTTCTGTTCCTGCCCCTACCTGGGCAAAGAGGGTGGTATAAAAGTACTCTGTGCACCCCAACTACAGTGTTCATTGCTAAATTGAACCTCCCTTGGACTTGTTGGTGTGAGACACTCTAATTCGGTCCTTCGCCTGGATTCCAGATGCTGGTCATTTGAATCCTTGCCTTCTACAAGATCTTCTTCAGCTGAATTTAGGGTAACGTATAGTTCCTGCTTCCCAACTCCCCTGCGCCCATATCCCTCCCCTGTTTATATCCTATCTTCTCCTCCCTGTTTATATCCTAGGAACTGTGTGTATATGCCTTGACTTCTTACTGTGTGATTGTTTGCAACCAAAATTTATATAAAAATATTTAAACTGCAATTTGGTCTTTTGTGAATTCTCTGCAGATACGTTTCAAGCCGTTTCTGGTATACATAGTCTTTAAAAGATTCCTACCCAGCCTGCCTCTCGCATTGCTAAGTCAAGTTATTTTCCCCATTGCTACTTAAAATAGTTGTGTGCTGTTACACTCTTAGCAGCTGGTGGAGATTCCTTAAAAATAAGTTCACAACCTGTGAAAGCTGGGTAACAAGTGGGAAGATGGTGATGGGCAGAGAAGAGGAGGAGGACCCTGGGCATTCTCTGTTCAGAGCACCCCAAAACCTAGAACTGTCCCTAGATACATCATCAGAATTAAGGGAAATCTTGGGTTCAAGTCTCTGTCCAAGATGCCTGTATATATGATTACAAAGTTAGGCTTCCACCTAGAGACTCAGTAGAGAACTTTAGCAAATTTTTGTTTTTTATGGGTGCACATACAGCATTCATATATTTCATGTACATGTTACAATTTTAGATAAATATTTGAAAAATCTCAGGCTTGCAAAAAAACAGTTGGTGAAATAACCTCTAGGCTGAAATAGACTTTATTTTGGTTTTGTGATTAATGTCAATCCTTTGAAAAACTTACAGTGCAGTTTTATAGAGATGAATTTGCAGTTTAAACTGTTCAGGTATATTAAAAAATTTCTTTAGAAATTATTCTGTGGTTTTGAATGTAAAATGAGATTCAACGTGAATAGATTATTGTGTAGGGTTATTAAGAGGAATTGCCTTAATTCTTCTTTATCCAATTTCTCCCTAAAACTGAATAATTCTTCCCCCTTTTAAAAAGAATTTGGAGTATAATCCATTCTGTTTGGATCAAAGAGAAAGTGGAATAGGGGAAAACATCAGAAATTCACTCTGGAGATGTACAGAGGCAGCATCTTCCCAAATCTTCCTCTCCTTCTGCTAGAGCACAACCCTGTGGTGTACACCATAAAACAGCCTTAAGGGCTGACGTTACAAAGGAGTGCATTGATTCCTCTTTGGAAAGAAATGAATCATAGAATCACAAAGTTGTAAGAGACCATACAGACAATCTAGACCTGGCAGGATCAGCCTAAAGCAGTGGTTCTCAACCTTTCTAATGCCGTGACCCTCATGTTGTGGTGACCCTCAACCCTAACATTTATCCATGTTACAGATGGAGAACACTGATGCTGAGAGTCTTAGGCGACCCCGGTGAAAGGGTCGTTCGACCCCCAAAGGGGTCGCGACCCACAGGTTGAGAACCACTGGCCTAAAGCATTCCAGAATAGTGTTTGTCCAGTCACTGCTTCAGTCTGCCAGTGAGGAGGAACTCTCCACCTCCTTAGGTAGTTGATTCCACTGCTGCACAGCTCTTATTGTGCAGCTTCCCCCCTAATATCCGGTCAGAACCTTTCTCCCTGTAATTTATACCCATTATTGTGAGTCCTGTTCTCTGCTGCCAAAAAGGAAAAGCTCTAAGTGAAGTCCTGCTATTAAGGAGGGGGAAAAAAGAAAGTAATGGAAATCAATGGCTACATTTTAAAAAGTGAACGTTGGAAAAATAAATTCTCCTCCACATAAGAACCTTATTATTATGGAACTTTTAATAGACATTACATAGAGAAGAACGGTCTTTGAGTGGTTTTTAAAGAAATTGTGGGCATTTTCAGGGAAACTCTGGAGCACTGGAGAAAGGCAATTCAGTTCCTGAATTTATTCAGTCAAGCTCCACAGAATTTTCTAACTTTGCTAAGGCTTTTCATTATGTTCTCTTGTTTTCCCTCTAGCTTTTATTTTCTTGACCTTTACAGCTTCTGGTGAGAAGGCAAAAAGCAGAGCTCCCCGAAGCCTCAGTTAACTGCAAATTAATTAATTGAAATCCATGTTCAGAGACCAAGATGTGTGGAGCACTGATTTCAGGGAAGGACTATTATCTTAATCTCCTGCTTGTGGGGGTCTTGTTAAATTAAGCCCCAATTGGTGTCTGGGAGCAAACACCATGATATTCAGCATATCATTGAGAAACGTAAGTCTTAGCTCCATCCTAAATCAGGGCTTGGGTTCCTCCTGGGAATTTCTTTACATTCTTTTTGTTGTTGTTCTTGAGACACTGAGGATATTCTTCTGAAAATGACTTTCATTATGTGCCCGATCCAGAGCTTGCTGTGTGGGCTGGGCACGTCAAGAAAGAGGAAGGGGTTGCTGGTAAATTTAAAAGAGTTAGTGGGGAATACAAAAGCTACAGTTTGGAGAAGAGCACCACAGTACTGGCATTATCCAGGCATTCAAAACAGTCTTCTGTTATAACCTGCCCTCCGACTAATTGATTAGTTTCACTGGAGTCCAGCTGGCATCAGTTTTGAAGCATGGATTGAAATGAAAGAACACATTTCTGAGTTTTCACTATTAGAAATCCTCACACAGTTTAACTTCTTGGCTCCGTTAGAAACTCAAAGTCCATTCAAATCTGTTGCTGTTCCTTAATAGAAATCTGTCTCTGAGGCCCTTTCCGCAGTGCGGAAAGGGCGCCCCTGCACTGGCAGGAATCCTGCCGGTGAAGGGGTGGGGGCCGTTCGCATTGGAGTGTGTGAGCGGCCCCCACATAGGCTGGCACGGGAGAGGCAGCTCCGCTCAGAGCCGCCTCTTCCCCATCCCCCCACTCACTGCGGCGCCCTGCATCGCCCTGCTGGACTCCTAAGACCCGCCCACGCTGCCCTCCGACCTCCAGGGGTCGGAGGACAGCGAGGGAGGGTCTCAGCAGTCCAGTAGAGTGATGCAGGATGACGAGGTGAGTGGGGGGACGACGGGGAAAACAGCGTGTTCCCGGCGGTGCCATTCGCACTGCGCCGGCGGGAACATGCTGTTTTCCAAAAACCTCCCTCCAGGAGGGAGGTTTTTTGGGGTGGCCTGATGCCGCTCTGGGGGAGGTGGAGGGGAGCCAGGTCGGCGCTGCTGCGTTTCAGCAGCGCCGCCTGTGCGAATGGTTCCCTGGTGATGGCGTTTTTGCCGTCCCTAGGACACCGTATTTGGCCCGTGCGGAAAGGGCCTGAGGTTGGTTTTGAGCTCCCCAAAAGCCGTCCCTCCCTGCTCTTTTGTAGAATTCTATTCCATCCTTAAATAGCTTTCTGGATAACTACTGCCCACTATTTTCAAGTGCTTTTCAAAGGATATAGTTTAAATAGGAGGATACAGACCAATGTTCATACTGCCCCTTCCAGGAAGATCTCCCAGATGCTGAAACTGAGATTATTTTCATCTGTATGCCAATAAAGACTTGTTGTTGTTGATGATGATTTTCATTTCACTTGCCTTTCTCTAACACCCTTGTCTTCATTCCCCCCCCCCCCCCAAATGTGTCTGTGGCATATGTTCTGTGTGGTCAAGTTGCTTCCAACTTATAGTAATTCTATGAATTAATGACCTTCAAAACATCCAGTCATTAGCAACCTTGCTCAGATCTTGCAAACTGGGGGTCATGGCCTCCTTGATTGAGGCAATCCATCCATTTTTATTGTGCATTATATAATCTCTGTGTGTGGGTGGATGAGTGGGTGGGCAATTGCTATTTATACAGCTCCAGGCATTTCTGGGTTATCTTGACTTTTCCCATTTGCCTTTTGATTCAGGCATGGGACAGGAAGTGCCTTGGCTGCCATGACAGATGGCTTATGAAGGTCCTCTGGCTGGGGATTCCGCCCTATCCGCTTTCCTGGATGGCCCACTGACATCCAGTATCATCACCCAAGGTGTCTTTCTAAGCTACATAGCTTGGGTGGGTGAGTGAGATACTGTTTTGCGATGGCTGTCATCCTTCAGCAGTGGAGTAGGAGGTTAAGAGCACATGTATCTAATCTGGAGGAACCGGGTTTGATTCCCCGCTCTGCCGCCTGAGCTGTGGAGGCTTATTTGGGGAATTGCGATTAGCCTGTGCACTCCCACACACGCCAGCTGGGTGACCTTGGGCTAGTCACAGCTTCTCGGAGCTCTCTCAGCCCCACCTACCTCACAGGGTGTTTGTTGTGAGGGGGGAAGGGCAAGGAGATTGTCAGCCCCTTTGAGTCTCCTGCAGGAGAGAAGGGGGGGATATCAATCCAAACCCCTCCTCCTCCTCCTCCTCCTCCTCTTCTTCTTCTTCCTCTTCCTCTTCCTCCTCCTCTTCCTCCTCCTCCTCCTCCTCTTCTCCTTCTTCTTCTTCTTCAGCAGTGGTGTAGGAGCAGCAGTGGCATAGGAGGTTAAGAGCTCGTGTATCTAATCTGGAGGAACCGGGTTTGATTCCCAGCTCTGCCGCCTGAGCTGTGGAGGCTTATCTGGGGAATTCAGATTAGCCTGTGCACTCCCACACATGCCAGCTGGGTGACCTTGGGCTAGTCACAGCTTCTCGGAGCTCTCTCAGCCCCACCTACCTCACAGGGTTCTTGTTGTGAGGGGGGAAGGGCAAGGAGATTGTCAGCCCCTTTGAGTCTCCTGCAGGAGAGAAAAGGGGGATATAAATCCAAACCCCTCCTCCTCCTCCTCCTCTTCCTCTTCTTCTTCCTCCTCCTCCTGCTGCTGCTGCTGCTGCTGCTGCTGCTGAGGGGCAAGTCCCAGAAGTTGATGCCAAAGGATTGATCTTACGCCCCCCCTTCATTGTTTTTATGGGCTCAGCAGGTTTCTGACTTGTCCCCCACAGTGTTGTGAATTTGTCTGCAGCCCTCTCTTCTATGATTAACATTTTTATGGCACCATCTGAAGGGTGTGTGAATGCTGGTGGATTTGCTGGTGGATTTGCCCTCCCTGGGGCACTTGCCTCGGTAGAGGGGCTATTCCGCTGGTGTGCAGCTGCTGCCACCCTCCCCAGCACTGGGATGCCACACTGAATGCTGCACCAACATCCTAGTGCCCCTCTTGCTGCCAATGTCATGGGGGTGGGACAAGGGCATGGCCAGGGGAGGAGCCAACGGTAGTCAGCTTTTTCTGGGTCATTAGCCCCATTATCCTGGCAGCTGGGGCTTTAGACTTATGCCACTAAAAAGATGGCATAAGTCTTTTAAGACCAGTGGGAACTTCTTGGAGGCGAGGAGGTGTATTCAATGTTAAAGTCCCCTCACGCTGCCAGGAAGCCTCTATGGGAGGGGACTGGGGATGTAGCTGAGGCAGGAGCCGATGTTAGTTGGCTTCCTCCCAGCCATTAGCCATGTTATGCTGGCCATTAGCTTCCTCCATGCCTATTATCCCCATTTTCACATATCAAGCCTCCCTAGGCCACCAGGAAGCCTCTATGGGAGCGGGGGGAGGGCGTGGCTGGGGGAGGAGCCAATGTTGGTTAGCTTCCTCCTGGCCATTAGCCCTGTTTCCAATTCTCAAGCCTCCCCATGCTGCCGGGAAGCTTCTATGCGAGCAGTGGGCGGGGGGGGGGAACAGTCAAGGGGCCCTTTGGATGGCGCTGCCTGGTTTTTTAAAAAATTTTTTGCACAGACCTCATACATGTTATCATGTTTTATTCATAACAGCTGACAAAAGCATGCCAGACTTCATACATGGCAATATGTACATCTCTTCCAAATTGAAGACCATGGGGGGAGGGGGGAAACTGCAACACAGGAACATCCGCAAACTCTTAGAAAAATTGTCCTTTCTACAAAATCTGATTTCTGTACCTGTTTATAATCTCTGAACATCACTGTGACAGAGAAATCTGCAAAAGGAGATCGGAGTATTTAATGGCATATGTCCATCTGAATGGCAACAGAGCAACTGTTTGGAACATTGAGGTCACGCCAGGGGTGTAATGCCCATTGGGCAAGGTGGGCAGCTGCCCAGGGCACCACCTTGTGGGGGGCATCAAAAGGCAGGGTTCGTTTTTGGGTATTTTTAGTGGTTTTCCATTTTTGGCCTGCAGGAGTGCAGTTTTTAGGCTAGCGGCACCAAAAGTTCAGCGTATCATCAGGAGACTGTCCTTATGTTGTCCCCCAAGTTTGGTGAGTTTTGGTTCAGGCAGTCTCCTGATGAGACCATGAAATTTTTGAGACTGTGCCTTCAGAAAGGTGCCCTCCCCCAGGCTGGGATGTTCCTGCAGGGGGCACCCCCTTTGAGGGTCCATAACTTTGGACCCCCTAAACCAAACTGCACCAAACTTGGGGGGTCCCATCAGGACAGTTTCCAGATGATACCCTGAAATTTTGGTGCCTATATATCTAAAAATGCACCCCCTGCAGGAACATCCCAGAAATTTGCCCAAGAATCTTTGTTCTGCATTGAGTTTTCTATATTGTTGTCAATGGGGGTTGCAGGCTGGGGGGGCACATTTCTGAAGGCACAGTCTCAAAACTTTCAGGACCTCATCAGGAGACTGCCCTGATGATACCCCCTGTTTTGGTGCAGTTTGGTTCAGGGGGGCCAAAGTTATGGACCCTCAAAACTGTAGCCCCCATCTCCTATTAGCTCCCATTGGAAACAATGGGGGATGGGGCACCCCCTTTGGGAGTCCATACCTTTGGACTCCTTGAACCAAACCTTACTAAACCTGGGGGTTAGCATAAGGACAGTCTCCTGATGATATGCGGAAATTTTGGTGCTGATATGTCTAAAAATGCACCCCCTGCAGGCACCAATGTCCTGGTGCAAAAAAAATTGGTCGTGGTGGAGTGGCTGCCCACGGGGGGGGGGCATTCAACTCAGGTTTTGCCCAGTGCTACAATTTGCCTCATTACGCCCCTGGGTCATGCTGGGGCACAAAACACTCCACCTCCTGATTTTTGCAGGATTTATCAAGCAAGATTTTTTTCTGCTGATCTGCTACTGTTGTGGAAGCAGGTAATTTGAACAGGACTTTTGTGGCTGGCCTCTGCTTCATCAACCTCCCAAGATGGAGGTTCTGGGGATGGAGGCTCTTTTGTTGCAAGGCAGCAAGCGTGGAGGCTTTGGGCTCACTGCCATGAGGTAAGTTTAGTGGTGCAGAAGGAGCTTACGGGGATCACAGAGGCAGGATTTGAATATAACAACAAAGAAGATGTATTTATTTACACTTTAGTCTGCAGGAATCATTCAGTAGCATACAGAGGCATGGGGGGAGGGAATGGTGCCCGGAGCAAAATGGCACCCAAAATGGCACCCTTGAAAGCAGCCATTTTCTCTAGTGCAGGGGTAGGGAACCTGCGGCTCTCCAGATGTTCAGGAACTACAATTCCCATCAGCCCCTACCAGCATGGCCAATTGGCCATGCTGGTAGGGGCTGATGGGAATTGTAGTTCCTGAACATCTGGAGAGCCGCAGGTTCCCTACCCCTGCTCTAGTGGAACTGATGCTGGTCATCTGGAGATCAATTATAATAGCAGGAGATCTCCAGGTGGCACCTGCAAACTAACAACCGTCATTTCCCTGATTGATATTGATCCCTGATTGGTTTGCATCATGTAGAGGGAAAGAAGCTGTGACAGACAGGAGGCTGCCCTGTTCCTGAAGGGAAAATCAGCCACTCAGATGATCCCGTAGGAGTGCTGTTCTAGCATCCAATCACCTTTGGGGGGGCGGGTGTAAGAGGTTGAATTCTGAATGTGTGTAAGAAAATCAAACCTAGTAGCTAGTCAATAAAAGTCTATTTCTGCCTGAGAACATTACAGGAAAGACTAGCTACTCTCTAAATCCATAACCAATTTAGATTTGTGAGTCTCAGTCAAATGTCTTCTTTGTCTACCTAGAGACCTATGCTACCAGTGGCATAGCTGCCACAGGGACATCCAGGGACAAATGCCTTCGGTGCCCCCATGAGAGTCACATGGGGGGAGAAAAATCATTCCCACACTTCCCGGAAGGAGGAGGGCGTGGCTGGGCCTCAGCGGGACATCGCGCACCACCTAGGCCAAGGCCTGCCCGGGCGGTGTGCACACGTTATGCCAAGGCCCAGCCATGCCCCTTCTCCTTCCCGGAAGTGGCTGGGCCTCGGCCCCCCTTGGGCGCCCCACTCCCCCCGCCCCCCCCCACTTACCCGAGTTTAGCTGGTTGCAAAATAAGCCAGCTGAAAAAGTAGCCTGGTGGGACCTACACTTCCTAGGAGACCTTACAAGACTTTAAGGAGGATCATAAGTCACCCAATGAAGTTGGACGATGTTTAGAGAATCTGAAATGCTTACAGTGATTCAGTGGGAAACGTTGTTCATTTAGACACCCAGTGGACAAAAGGGGGTTGCTCTTTGTAGACATTGTTTGCCAGTGACTGTTTTTTGATGTCATAAGACTGAATATGCTTGAAGGATTTATTTTTAAGACTATTGACAATTTATGTTAGCACTTGCATCCTTGCACTTCTTTGTTTCTGTATGTGTGTATTTATGATAAGGTTTTTCACACCTATGCACGGATGAAAATAGGTTTAGTGGCAGTTGTTTTTCTATCTATTCACTAGTTATATTGTACTTGAGTAGGTTATTTTTCAGTAAATTATTTAAATATCTGGGCTTAAATGTTCACTCTAGGCTGGGTGGACATCACACAGGAATCAAGTTCTACCACAACTGTACAATGAAAGAGGAGAATTAATACCGTTTCCAAATTTTATAGAGAAAGGAGGTAAAGAAAATTGGTTACTATTAAGAGGAATCTGGGAAAAGATAAAAGCCTCCAGGAGGGAGGAAGAGTGTATAATGAAAAGTTGTATAAAAATATATGAGGAAAAGAAAGGACAAATATTAGGAGTTATATACAAAAACATGATAGAAGATCAAGAATTCATGATAAGAATCATAATGGAAAAATGGCAACAAGATGGAGTGAAAGACATAGACCTTATTAAAAGGATTATAGATAATATGAATAAAATAAAAATAGATAAATATGCAGAACTAGAGAAGAAATTAATATTAAAATGGTATAGAACAATCAGAAACAGTTGGCATATATGATAAAGTGGGCTCAGTCCGAAATGTTGGCATTGTGGAGAAAAAAATGCAATATATACCCATATGTGGCTAGAATGTATAAAAAGAAAAAATAGGTGGGAAAATGTGATAAGATACATAGAAAAATATGTAAAGGTAAAAGAAAATAAAGATAAATATAGATTTACTATTTATAGGTTATAGTGGATTATACTATAATAGAACAAAGAAAAAGAAAACTTTTCAAATTCATGATTAGAGCGGTCCATGCAGTAATAGCATTGGGGTGGAAGGACAAAAAAATCTGGACAATGCAGAAATGGTTGGAATATGTATGGGAGCAAATACAATTAGAAATTTTCGACACAATGTCAAGAAATCAAATATGGCAAGAAAAACAAAAGGACATGAGGGAGATTTGGATGGAATTCAAAGACTGGCTAAAAGAAATTGGAATTACAGAAGAAAAATGGACAAGAAGATTGAAAAGAATGGACCTGCTGCTGCGCATCTAAAGAAGAGAAGAAGAAGGAGGGAGGGGGGAGAAAGGGGGAAAAATGATAAGGAGGATGTATATAAAGTATACAATATAAATCTGTAATAATTCCGAAATATCAATAAAAATATTAAAAAAAAAAAAAAGGAATCAAGTTCTAGCATCTACAAGAATAACTATGGAGGCTACTGTGCATTTCTTTTTAAATAAGGGACATTACTTACCTGCAGCAATAAGAGCCTTTAATGGTAAAGTGTGCTTTATGGAGTCACATTGTGGATACAATCTTGGAATAGGGATGTTGAGCGTATCCAGTCCATCTTCTTATATAAGACTATGGGATTTGCCTCACTCAGTGCCTTATGCCGCACTTTGCCTGGAAACAGGTCAACACTTACTTAAGACAAGGGCATGGTGTATAATGTTTAAATATTGGTTACACCTCTGCTTTAGACATGAATATCAGCAGCACATGCAGAATAATGCACTTTCAAACTGCTTTCAGTGCTCTTTGAAGCTGTGCAGAATAGCAAAATCCACTTTCAAACAGTTGTGAAAGTGGTTTGAAAACGCATTATTTTGCTTGTGCAGAAGGGGCCAGAGTCTTTCTTCTTTGGCCCTAACCAATTTGCACTCTATAGATTGGTGGACCCTTATCAAAGCAAAGCTCTGCGCTCACTTGACATGCTGGCCATGTTATCATCAAATAAAGTTCTTAAAAACATCAGGGCCAGATTATACAAGTCCAAACATCAATCCTTGCTTGTCCAGGCCTGTAAATTCTGCTTCTCCCCTTTTCCTTGGTATCCCATGTGGCCCCAGCGTGGCTGAATATTTATTTGTTCTCTCCTAGCCTAAACTCTGCTGGGCCCTTTCTTTAGCCAGATGTAATATCCTGCTCTCTTCTTTAAAACAGGGAAGGGCTAAAAAAGTGATCAGGAAAGATTGTGCATTTGTGAGATACGTTGTGAAGAATCTGTGGATCATGTTTTGCATCACTGCCCCCTTTAAACAGAGGCAAGAATGTCATTATTATTGCCCTATTTGAGCGACACAGATAAATGGACTGACCAGCAAAAGACTGTTTGTTCATTCAACAACAACTCCAGAGCCATCCTAGAATAGACGGCAAGGTTTCTTAAATTGGTATATTGCACATCATAATCAGCTTGACTATAGCAGAGGAAAATTTGAGGAATCCACCGTAGGCAACAGATTCTGCATGCTATTAAATTTCCCAGGTATCTAATTAAACATTATTACAGCTGTTGGGTACCATTTTTCCATGTTTATTGATTGTATTAAATAATGCCTTAATACATAGTAAAAGAGATTAATAAAATCCATAAAAAGTAAAAGGGTATGTTTTATCTCTGATTTTTTTTTCATTATGTAGTGGACACCGCTTTATTTATTTCAACTGTGTTTTCCCATAAAATGCTGTAGGCTCTTTACAGTAAAATTTAAACAAAACAGTTAAAATGGAAACATGGAAGACTGTTTTGAGGAGTCGGGTAGTATATCAGAATTCTCCACTGTGCTTTTTCCTACTCAAATGCCATCAGTAATATTCCTTTAATGTGTAGAGAAGACAAGCAAATCAGCTAAGATTTCCAGTCCCTCTCCCAGCAGCTGGTAGGAGCTAGGAGGCTGGTAGGGTTGCAAAATCCAGATTAAGAAACTCCTAAAGATTTGGGGAGAGAGCCTGGGGAGGTCAGGGTCCCAAGAAAAGGAGGAGAAGGAAGAGAAGAGCTGTTTTTTATAGCTTGCTTTTCTCTACCTTTGAGGAGTACAAAGCGGTTTCACCTTCCCTTTCCTTGCCCACAACAGACACCTTGTGAGGCAGGTGGGGCTAAGAGCTAATAGAACTGTAACTGGTCCAAGGTCACCCAGAAGACTTCATGGAGAGGAGTGGGGAATCAAACTGGGTTCTCCAGATTGAAGTCAACTACTCATGTGTAGGAATGGAGAATCAAGGCCATTTGCAAGATTGGAGTCCACCACTCTTTACCACTATGGCATGCTGGGGTAGAATACCACACAGTCCACCCTTCAAAGTGTCAATTTTCTCCAGGGGTCTGTAGTCCAAGGGTCCAATTTTTCTCCAGGGGTCTGGAGATGAGCTGTAATTTTGTGGGACCCCAGGTCTCACCTCAAGGCTGGCAACCCTATGATCAACCAACATTAGGAGAATGTAGGATATGTTATCCCTCCAAAATTTAGAGACGGCTGATGTAGGTGCAAAATGATGTACCGTATATACTCGAGTATAAGCCGACCTGAATACAAGCCGAGGCACCTAATTTTACCACAACAAACTGGGAAACTTATTGACTTGAGTATAAACCTTCGAACGTGACTCAGTAGCAGCTAAAAACAGAAGATTTGGGAGCAAGATGAGATAGAGTTGCTTAACAGAGTTTGCATTAGGGATGAGCAGGTTTCCAGCACTCTAGGAACACAAATGAAACACTGTTTTCCTCCAAATGTAGAATAATTCTGGGATTCATAGCCATGTGCAACGGCGATCCTTATATCCCGGGCTAGGGAGAGATATTATCCCACCGCTAGCCACCACTTGCAACAGGGTCGCTTAATATTCCACCACTAATCACCAATTGTAACAGGACGGGTGGCCTGCAATCAAGGTTCCCACTAAACTGACCAGTGGGGTTTCCTTTGCCACCCAAAATATCCCAGGCTAGTGTTCAGGGATCTTCTTTTTACTCTGCTGCCACCATAAAAGAGTAGAAACTAGGAGTCCAAAAACTGGTCTCTGGCTGCCAAATATAATAAAGGATCCCACCTCACATTCGCTCTTGGTCTGAGGAAAATGTCCTTCAGAGTCCCATATAAAAAAATGGAGGGAACTCAAAATTGGCTGGGATTCTAGACTCTCAGACAGGCACTCTTCCACCTCTCACACACAAATGCAGGCTGGCACGAGGGTAACTTGAACACAACGAATGAAATTTATTTTGAAAACAAAAGAAAGGCTTCTTAAATGGCTCAGAGAGGTATTAAAGCTTGGCGGTTACAGAGAGGTTCTTTTCACTTAGGTTTCAGAGACGTTGTTGGCACTTTAGTTGCACACACAGAGAGACACACGCAGGTGTCTCTTCAGAGAAAAGTTTTACGTTCAAATATCAAACTCGTTTACTGACAGACACTAGTCTTTTGCTGTACCTCCCCCACTGAATCAACACACACCCAGTCTACGCCCTATGAGATTCTGGCATACAAGCCTCCCTCTCCCACTGTCCCAAACTGGCCAAACTGCCACTGGACTGTGCCTCCCAAGACTGGTGTTACACAGGGGCAGGACAGACTCCTGGGTCTGGTCAGTGTCTACTGACAAGCCTCTGGCCGGCGCTTCGCTCTGCACCAAAAAGCCAGTGCCTTCCTTCCCCTCACAAGCTTCCTTCGCTTGAGGAGAGTCACTAGAATCCTGCCAGCTATCTGAGCTGGACCAGAGTTTCTTTACACCAGAGACGGAGCGGAGAGACTTCACTCCACAGACTCTGCTCTCCACTGGACACGAGCTGCTCTCTTCAGAACTCCCAACGGAGAACTGTCTGACAGGCTCTCTCTGTCTTTCTGTTTATCTAGCAGTGTTTTAGGGCCCCCTTACCTTGGCCAGGGGCAACAGTGCCTTCCATCGACCAATCACCTTGCTTTTATTTAAATTAGGGCCTGATGCCTTACTTTTACTGTCACCCAGGCCTCTTTAAGCAGGCCTGCTTCACAACAGCCCTTCAGGGTGGGGCAAGTCCGTTACACCATGCCAGCTTAAACTTCGCTATAAAGAAAGTATTTGTCTTCAGCAACATCAGTATTTGGCAGTAAACTACTGTATGAAGAATTGTATTAATCTAGAATGCAATGCCCCAATAACCCTTAGGAGAGAAATGCCTCAGTTTCTTTTAACACACACACACACACACCCAAGTTGTAATGCTATGCAAGTTGTCCTTACAGCTTTTTTTTTGGCTCTCTGGTGAGTTAGAAAAAAAGCAGCAACATGCTTACCGGATCCCCACAGCCGTCCCAGCTCCAACCGCCATCTTGGAATGACCGTATATACTCGAGTATAAGCCAAGGTGGACCTCCAGATGAGCTGGGCCAGGCCATGGATCTTGTGACAAGCAGCACCTGCAATGGTGGATGGGTCTGTGACCCAGTTAGAGAGCTTGACGACAGTGACACTGAGGCCGCTTCCGCACGGAGGCGGAAGTGGCCGGGTCGGCGCAGAGCGCCGTCACCCAACCGACCCGGCATGTCCCCGGGCCTCCGGCACGTCGCCAAGGCCTGAGGACACGCCCCCCGGCCCTGCGCACCTGCTCCAGCATTGCAGGGCAGGCGGGCGTGTCCCCAGGCCTCGGCGACGTGCCGGAGGCCCGGGGACAAGGTAGTGCAGGGAGGGAGTGGGGGGAGGCGCCTTGAAGCCGCTGCCGTTCGCACGGCAGTGGCTTCAAGCCGGCGTTTCCGGAAAAGTACGCTTCCCAGCGCACTCTGGAAATGCCGGCTTCGCGCCGGTCGGGCGGCGCGAGGGCGGTGTGGCTGTGATGCAGCTGCACCCCCTGTGCGAATGCTGGCCTGGGGACGGCGTTTTTGCCATCCCCAGGCCACCATATTCCGCCTGTGCGGAAACGGCCTGAGTTCCATTGTGCCACACCTATTTCCTATGACAGGGAGTGGGATTAGGGAGAGGAGTCTCCCAGAAGAGACTAGGACTGTGGAGAGAGGATGAGCCGGGTTGCACTGGAACCTGGACTGGACCGATATCCTAACGTATTTAAGTTGTTATAAAAAGATCTGAAATGGTTTAATTTAGAGGATCATGATTTACTTAATTTAGAAGGAAACAATAATCGGCTAGGTTGGCATAATTATTTATGGCCAACCCATGTAGGAAATAAACTAGGGGATAGAGATTTTAAAGCAATATAGTTAGAAATGATCTTTTAAAGATCTGGATTAAGTATAAACAAAATTTTTACATTAAAATTCCAAATTGGCTATCAAGAATGGAGGGACTCCAGATCAGAGATAGGAATGAAGGAAAGAACTGGCTGACTTACGCTGATCTCACTTACAAACAGGAAGATAGACTAATAATTAAACCCAGAGGTTTAATTAAGATTCAAGGGACCAATTGTCAATGGTTTATTTACCTCCAGCTACAAAACTGTTGGTTCTATGATGAAAAGATCTGGGGGATTGACCATAAACATAATGAATTAGATAAAATACTTATAGGAGGGGACAATAGAGTAATAAGTAACTTATACCAATTATTATTACAACAAAAATTAGAAACAGAGATCGTTAAACCATGTATGATCAAGTGGGCAGAAAATATAAACAAACCGATTGTGTTGAATTCATGGCAAAGATTCTGGGCAGATATTTATAAAAACACTCCAAATACAAATTATTGGGAACACTGTTTGAAATTCTTTTATAGAAATTATATAACACCATCAACCTTATCTAAAATAAGTAATACATACTCATCTGCTTGCTGGAAGTGCGGTCAAGAGACAGGAACCTTTTTCCATCTTTGGTGGACCTGTCCTAAAATACAAAAATATTGGTCATCCACTCATACTGAAATAGAAAAAAATAATGAAAATGCAATTTAAGAAATCCCCCTTAACTTACTTATTAGGTCCTTGTATGATGGAGAAGAAGATTGGTCAATCCCAATCATACTTATTGTTTCATCTTACTCTTGCAGCACGTTTAATTCTGGCCAAAGTATGGAGATCTGATAGAATACCTTCTTTGAAAAAGTGGAATAACAAAGTACAACATTTCTTTATTTTAGATAAAGGATTCCATCAATCAAGGTTACTCCCGGTAGAAAAATATTTAGATAATTGGCGACCATGGATATTACACCTCAAGAATAAGACGAATGTTGACTTTTTTCCAATTGATTATTAATGTGATTATTTATGGTTTACTAAGGCGGAGATGGTTTGTTAAATTAAGATTAGTTCATAGTTATAGTTAACTTCAAATAAATTTAGTATTACAATAATGACTGAACAATTTGTTCAGGGTATGGAAACCGGCTAGAGACGTTAATAGATTCATAGAATGTTAACAGTCTTTTGAAGGAGAAGTCCTTGGTATTGTTTATACCATTTATTGTTTTCTTTCTTCTTTTTTCTTTCTCCTTTTTTCTTTCTTTCCCTTTTCCTCTTTGGATATATAATATTATATAATTTTAATATATGAAATATATTTAAATATATTTAAGTGACCCTGTAAAAATGACACCTACCATTCAAATTACAATGCTTTCATCACCAAAACATTCCCACATGACCTAAAACATCCATAGCTTGAAAACACACTTTGATGTGAGGAAGAACATTTTCATTTGAAAGATTCATTCCTTCCTTTTTGCACATGGTTCTTTTACATATTTTTAAAATTAAAACAACATTTATGTTTGCAACCTAAAATATTAGATGACTAGAAATATCCATTAATTTTTAAAAAGAAAGCATCTAAAGTCCACTAAAATTAATAATTCTGTTTGTATCTTGGGTATTTTTCTATCCTTTTTACCCCAATAACGAATAAAAAATTCATCCCAGTGTCAAAATGCATAAATTTGTGAGGTTATTTTGTATTCTGGGGGCTTATTTTATTACAGAAAGTAAATTGTAAGGAATAAGTACCTGTACTTTGGGGCTACTATTTTCTACTGTTCAGGTGATAATGTCCTCACAGGACAAGAGTTTAAAGCTCCTCTATACTATCTTCCAAAAAAGATTCTACAATAACCTGTTGTTTATTTTTGAGAATTAGTGCGATAACTCTGCTTTTTGTTCTTACAGTGATCATTGGACAAAGTTCCTTTATGCTGATTAGATCATTGCATACAAGTGATGAATGCCTCATGGTTTGCACGCACGCAAATGGCACACTGAAAATGGCAAAGTGGAAAGCAAATGTAAGAACAGCACTGCTGGATTAGTCTGGTGGTCCATTTAGTACAGCATCAAACATGGAGCAGGGGCCAAAGCCCCATACAGTAGATGATGAGTCAAATCTCCCTTTGTCAGGTACCTTCATCTACGCAATGTTTGATTCCACACAGCAAATGTATAACAGGTTGCAGTCCTTTTTACTGTTGACATACTTGCTGTGTGGGCAATGATTGGAGCCGATGGAAACAATCTGGGTTGCTTTTGTGCCCCCCTCCCTCCCCCCTCTCTCTCCCTCCCTCCCTCTCCTTCTCTCTCTCCCTCTCCCTCTCTCCCTCTCTCTCCCCCCTCTCTCTCCCTCTCTCTCTCTCCCTCTCTCTTTTAATTTCCAGCAACACATGTTTGGCTATGCAGGCATACAGAAATGAACCCCTATAGCCACGCCAATCATTCCACAATATGTCCAGCTGCACCTGCATAGCTGTGCATATGTAACACAAAATAACAGAAAAATGAAAAAGGGGCCTCCCTGCAATGACAGGCAGATTCTCCCTGACCATGGACAGTACAGTGGAAGGGAGGGAAATAAAGCGTGTTCTGTCCAGTCATTCAGGCAACTTGGGATTCTGCAAAAAGATCGCTGGTTTACTGATTTTCAAAAATCCTGGGTTGAGGGAAATAAAATGGGGGAGGCTTGTTTGGGGGATGGGACCTGTGTGAAGTCCCCTCCCCCAATGGTTTATACAGCATCCAGCACCTGTTATATTGTCAGGACTGTGCCTGATGGGTGACAGGCATGACAAGGGGGGAATGGTTTACTACTGCTTGTTACTTTGCAGATGTCCGGGGCTCTCTCCCCCCCCCTTCCCAGGACAGCCTTGTCACAGATCTTATCTGGAGGGGAGTGTGAACTGTTCCCAGGCTTGCAGTGATTTGAAGTGGGGAATGTAGAGGCCGTTTGGCTCTGGGGGAGGAGGCAGTAGAGAATAATATAGGCAGGGAATCTTTAGAGTCCTCTTTGGTGATGTTTGGCCTTTGCTGTGAAATAAAGTCTTTAGAACAAATCTACGGCCATTTCTGCATGGCCGCGGTAGGGGTTGGGTTGGCGTACATGACGCCGACCCAACCCCTCTGGGACCGTTTGCATGAACGGTCCCAGAACCTGCTGGGATGACGGCGTCGCAGGGCAGAGGGGGTGTGTCCCCAGGCCTTGGCGACGCGCCGGAGGGCCGCAGAGCAGGTAGGTCAACTGGACATGGGGGGGAGGGAAGGCGCCTTTGAGCTGCTGCCGTTCGCATGGCAGCGGCTCTAAGCCGCCGTTTCCCATAAACCTCACTCGGGGAACGAGGTAGGAAAACGGCGGCTTCGCACTGCTCAGGCGGCGCAGCTGCAAAGCAGCTGCACCCCCTGTGCAAACAGCTCCCTGGGGATGGCATTTTTGCCATACCCAGGCCGCCGTATTAGGCCCGTGCAGAAAGGGCCTACAGTTCTATTATTTTCGGACTCGAGGTCTGACATATCTGCCACAGGAGTTTAGTGTGGTTATCATCATTGCGGTATACATTCCACCTGATGCTAATGCTGCCATAGCTTTGAGCTCTCTGTATAACATTGTTGAAAACCAGCAGAAAAAGCATCCTGATGCTGTGCTCATTATAGGAGAAGACTTTAATCATACTAATTTAAAAAACAGTGCTCCCTAAACTCTACCAGCATGTTAGGTGCCCCACTAGAGGATCCAATACATTGGATAAAGTGTATACCAACATTAAGGATGCCTACAAGGTGATACAATTACCACACTTGGGTCCAGTCGAATACATTTGTCACTGTTTCTGGCACCCAGCATATATTCCCACTTGGGAGGCGGGTGTTGCCTGTAATAAAGACTGTAAAATCACTGCCCTCAGATGATGCCTCTAAACTACTTCAAGATTGTTTTGAGACAACAAATTGGGATGTTTTCTACCACCCAGATCTGGAGGAGTATACCACTGCTGTTCTGAGTTATATCACCTACTGCACGAACTTACTCTTACTGTGGGATAAGCGCATCCGGATTTACTCCAAACCATAAACCCCTGGATGACGAGGTTCAGCGACTTTTTACTGCATGACAGGAATATTGCTTTCAGATCTGTGTGATGAGGCAAAAGTATAGTGCTTGGCCGAGAGCCAGTCTCATAAGAGAGGCATTCGACATGAAGCCAAGATGAGTTACAAGAGAAAAATTGAAGATTATTTTAATAATAAACAACATGGGAGGCAGGTGTGGCAGGGGATTCAACAAATTACCAATCATAAACCAAATCCAATGACATCTCTCAGTAGATGGGGATTCTTCTTCTCTGGCAGAGGAGCTAAATCACTTTTTTTGCCCGGCTTTGAAACAGGTCTATATCAGAAGGAGATGACACACAGCCACTAGGGTGATTGCAGCCTCACACCTCACTGTGGGAGGAACATGAGGTGAGGCAAGTTTTGAGTGGCTGTGAATCCAAAGGAAGGGCTGCTGGACCCGGATGGTATTCCCCCGGGTCGGGTGTTAAAGCGAATGGGCAGCCTTAACCAACTGGCTGGTGTTTCTTTACTGGGATCTTTAATCGATCTCTATCCCCAGTCCACACCATCCCATCTTTGTTTGAAAAGCTCTCCCACCATTGTTCCACTACCAAAGAGATTTCCCTGCTGACAATCTTTCAGGATTATAGACCGAGTGGCACTCTCACTCCCCTACTCATCATCATGAAGTGTTTTGAAAAAACTGGTCCTATAGGCATATTAGTTCTTGCCTTCCAGATACATTTGATAAACATCAGTTCGCATATAGGACTAATAGATCTACGGAGGATGCCAGTGCCATTAGCCTCCCGTTACTACACAGCTTCTGACGCATCTGGAACAGCAGGGGAATTATGTGCTGCGAATGCTCTTTGCGGACTTTAGTTCCAAGCATTTAATACAATCTCGCCACAAAAGACTGGTGACAAAACTTGTGGACCTTTGGACTCTCACATTCAATCTGTTTTGTGGATTAGGGACTTCTTTGTCTGGACGTTCCCAGAAGGGTTAGACTGGGAAATCGGGTTTCCTCAGTTCTTACTCTAAATATGGGAAACGCCCACAGGGCTGTGTGTTAGAGTCCTTTTACTGTTCACCCTTTTATACATAATGATTGTAATTCTGTATCTATCATAGTAAATACACCATTATCAAATTTGCTGATGACACAACGGTGGTGGGGCTCATCTCTGAGGGATGAGTCTGCTCTTATCGGAATGAAGTGGACCGACTGCTCCTCATGGTGCAGGGAAAATAACCCTGGTTCTTAACACTCAACAAGACAAAGGAGCTCACTTAAGTGGACTATAGAAGGAATAGCTCAGAAATTCAGCCCTATTGGACTATAAAATGGAGATCAAGTGGAAGCTGGTGGCTAGTTTTTTAAATTTCTGGGCGTTATGATTAAAGAGGATTTGACCTGGGGAGTTACAGGACTGCCGCGGTGGTTAAGAAAAGCTCCAGCAAAGCATCTGTACTATCTGAGAGACTCTTTTACAAAGGAAGCAGCAACTGGATGGAAAATTCCTGGTGTCCCTTTTACCGCTGTGCTATAGGAGGAGTGTCCTAACCTACTGCATCTGTAAGTATGGTTCCTCCAGTTGCACAGTGGCGAATAGGAAGGAGGCTACTTCGCTCCAAAGCGGGTGATCACCACTGCACAAAGGGATTATCGGCTGCCCTCTCCCTCCTTTGGAAGAAATCTATAATGCCCGCCAAGCCTAAATAAAGAGCTCTGCAAAATATTCCTACGAGGGACCCGCCTCATCCAGCACACTCTCTTTTTTTGAACTGCTACCATCTGGCAGACGCATACAGGGCCCTCAGAATCTAGGACAAAGAGGTTTAGAGACAGCTTCTACTCTAGAGCTGTGGCTATGCTAAACTCCGCTGCTTCATATTGATGTATTTGGGGCTGTGTAGGGATGGGTGGAGGATGATGATGTATGAGTCTGAAATTGTGTGCATCGAGGAATGCTGCTGTAAATTTCGTTGTGCGTGCACAATGACAATAAAATGCTTATGCTTATGCTTATGCTTACATATATTTGCCCTGTGCTGAATCAATCATTGTCTTTCAGAAGTTTATACTGCCAAAATCTTGTTGGTCTGTGTACTAGAATCTATCTGTTCTACTACAAGTTGCCCTCTAAACTTATTTGGTAGTGTATACTACATTGCAGCAAACCACTTTGCCAGCATATACCTTTCCCTAGCATTTATCTATTGAAACTATTCCTGTCCTCCTTTCCTGCTGTTCTCAGAATTGACTTAGAAACATTGCAATCCAAACCTACAGTAAGAAAACCAAGGTTGTGAGCAACACTCAGTCACCACCACAAAACAGCCAAGAGGGGATGTCAAGCTATCAGCTGCACATACCCCACTGAAGGCTGCTAGCCCTGCGTTAGAAAAACCTGGATATTTTTGAGGGAAAGCCTGGAAATGGATATTGCTGGGGTATAATGCCATGCAGTCCACCTCCAAAGCATCCATTTGCTCAATGGTTTAAAAACACCATTTTTTTGCGGGGTAGAGAGAGCACTGCTGCATCGATTTGGCAGTGGCGCCTGTGTGAAGACTCCCCCCCCCCAAAAAAATGGTGTTTTACCAGGTCGAAATTGTTGATTTTGGCCTGTGCAGAAATGGCCAAAGGCTCTTTTATAGAACTCTAGTTTTTAAATCCACCTGGAGTTTTTTACTAAATGCCTTTCTCCAGTTCAACTGCTGGTTCTGAAAATGTACACTATCCAGTGAAGAAAAACTGCTATGATCATGCTGTATGTTTGAGAGCATCCTTACACTATAGAGTCGTCTGTTGTAGCCGATTTGCGTGTGTCTGTGTGTGTTGCGTGAAGCTACAGAATAGACTTGATGGTATTTGAGAACTCCATAAAATAACCATTAAGGCTGTAATAACTGCTTCCTTTTAACATCTTAAGAATACACTATTATTATAACCCAGATTTACCCCACCTTTCTGTTCTCATACAGCCAGCAAGGCAAATTAAAACGTACCAATTAGAATGCCTCTTAGCCATTAAGACCAACACATTAATTCATCCTGAAAACAGGTTAAAACCAGAGCTTAAAATAGGTATAAGAGGCAAAAAAGCAATTAAAACATTGGTAAAGAAGGAGGGATCACTGGAGGAATGCCAAGTGAAGCAAAAAAAAGTCTTTGTCCACCAATGAAAGAAGGAGACAGCCAAATCTCTTTGGGGACAGAGTTCCAGAGTTTTGGTAAAGTGGCTGAGAAGGTCTTGTTTTGGGTTGCCACTTGCCTAATCTCAAACGACAGGAGCACCCAAAGAAAGCCCTCTGAAGATAACCACAGTGGTTGGGTAAGTTCATAGATGTGTAGGCTAGGGGTGTCAGGACTCCCCTGCATTGACAATGAAACAGACAAACTTCAGAAGTTCAAAGCTTTATTGCAAGTGACAGGAAAGAAACAGAAGCCTGTTCTGAGGCTCAAGCTCTCAGACCAGTACTATTATAGATTGTACTTTTCAATTCCTCCCCCCACCACATGTGAAACCCTCAGCAGAACATTTCCCTACAACATCTCCAGACCATCAAGGTTACTTGATAAGCCAGCTGTGGAAAAAGACAGAATAGCAAAAACATTGCATAGCCAAAAGCCACAGTTCCCCAGGCAGCCCAACCCCGCTAACTGCCATCCTGCCATCCCGCCTCCCTTAAGACCCTCCCCCTGGTTTACTTGCACACGATTAATGGAATGAATGCTATCAGACTCACATGCTTTTGAGTACAGCTTTTACATTATTTCCAAAATAGTGTCACTGGGTTTCTCACTGGACTTTTTGCGGTCCGCAAAGCGCTTGTAGTCCGATTTGGCCTTGTCTAGGGATTCAAGGGCAACGCTCCATGTAGTGTGCAGAGAGGCGATCCACTCACCCAGGTCCAGCGGTGCATCTGGAAGCGCCCCCTGCGGAGGAAACGGGTCATTGGCACGTCCATAGATCAATCTTGAATGGGCTTTGGCCCATACTCACATATACGGCATTGTTGTGCGCGTACTCGGCGAACGGGAGGAGAGTTGCCCAATTGTCATTGTGTCGGTTGACGTAACAGCGGAGGTACTGCTCGAGGATGCCACTGACCCATTCGGTCTGGCCATCTGTTGCTGCGTGGTAGGCAGAAGAGAGGCCCAACTCAACCCCCAACAGTCCCATGAACGCCCTCCAAAAGTGGGAAATGAATTGGAGACCCCTGTTGGAAATGATTTCGCAGGGGGCCCCGTGGAGTCAGTAGATGTGGGTCAGGAACAAGCGAGCCAGTTTTTGGGCCGAAGGGAGTCCCCTACATGGGACCAAGTGAGCCTGTTTAGAGAAAAGGTCCACCACAACCCAGATGACTGACTTCCCCCTGCTGGCAGGGAGATTAGTAATGAAATCCATAGAAATGTAGCACCACAGGGCTTTGGGGCTGGGAAGCGGCTGCAGGAGGCCCAGCTGCTTCCCCGTGATGTGTTTCACTACCGCAAAAACCGGGCACCCCGCCACGTAGTCGGCTACATCCTTGCTACATCCTTGCAGAGGGAAGGCCACCAGAACTGCCTCCGAGCCAGGTGTAGAGTCTTGACAAACCCGCAGTGTCCTGCCAACTTGGCATCATGGCAGCCCACTAGAACCTGTTGGCGCAGGAGCACCGGAACATAGACCTTATCCCCCCTCCACCAAAGGCCCCCCCCGCTTGGTGAGGTGACCTGAGTTGCAGTCATCGTCTGGTTTTTATGGTCCGTCCAAACCTTGAAAGGAAGGAGGGCCCCCTCCAGCCAGTGACACCAGGTAGCCAGAGCACAGCGGATGGGGCTAGTCTCCTTGTTCCCCACTGTTCAGTTCAATTCAGCCCCCGAGAATTTGTGGGAAAGGTAGGTGCAAGCACACAGTTTCCCATCCTCCTCCCTCTGAAGCAGTGCAGCCCCCAAGGCCACATCCGAAGCATCCACATGCACAATGAACTGCTTACTGGGGTCGGCATGGACCAGTATCGGGTCAGAGATGAACGCCTGCTTTAATGCTTGGAATGCCTCCTGGCAGTCACGAGAACAGGCAATGGGCACCCCTGGACGACTACTGCCTGACCCTGACCCTTTGATGCAGAGGAGGTCGGTGAGGGGGAGAGCAATAGAGGCAAAGTCCAGAATGAAGTCTCTGTAAAAATTAGCAAAACCCAGAAAAGATTGTAAGTGCCTGCAAGTGCGGGGGATGGGCCAGTCGGCTACTGCCTGGACCTTGCTAGGATCCATCTCGACCCCCCGCTCCGAGATCCGATAACCCAGGAAGTCCACACATTCCTTATGGAATTCGCACTTTGAAAGCTTAGTGTAAAGTTCCTGGTCAATGAGGTGGCGGAGGACCTCGCGCACAAAGGCAATGTGTGAAGGCACGTCGTCCGAGTAAATTAGGACATCATCTAGGTAAACAATAACTCCCTTGAATAATAAGTCATGGAGTGCCTCGTTGATCACATTGATGAACACCCCGCTGAACACCCCGCTGAGCCCGAATGGCATGGCGAGGTACTCGAATTGTCCCAAGGGGGTGTTGAAAGCCGTGAGGTGCTCGTGCCCCTCCACAATGCGGACATGGAAGTACACTTCTCGCAACTCCAGCTTGGTGAACACCCGCCCCTTCGAAAGGTGGCCTAGCAGGTCCTTGATCATGGGGAGTCCGAGAAGCAGCATTTTGGCCCCAGAAGTCAGTGCAAAGGTGTAGGGACCCGTCCTTTTCCCTGAACAATACTGGAGCTCCCATGAAGGAGGAGGCCTTCCTAATGAAGCCCCTAGCCAAGTTTTTGTCAATGAAATCACGGAGGGCATCAAGTTCTCTGGGGCTCATTTGGTTGAGCTTACCCTTTGAGAGCTGTGCCTCTGGGATCAGTTCAATCGAGCAATTGGTGCTCTGGTGGGGTGGGAGTCGGTCGCACTTGGTCTCGTCAAAGGCTTTCACCAGGTCATGGTAGTGGCTGGGCAGGGTCGAGGGAGGGGTATGAGCTGCTGTCAGGGACCCCGCGAGAAGCTGGACAGGCAGGCAGAGATGCAGACTGTGTGTTCCGACCACTTGATGACGGGGTTGTGGCGTGCCAGCCAGGGCATGCCCAGAACTAAGGGAAAGCTGCCCAGTTTGGCCATGACAAACTGGAATTGTTCTGCAAAGAAAATGGAAACTAGGTCCGACTTGTGTGTAGCTAGGGTTCCCCCCCAACAAGAAGCTGTCCATCTGCTCAAACCGAATTGGGTGTTTGAGTTCAACGAGTTTGAGGCCAAGCGCCTCCACGAGGTTGGGGTGAATTATACACCTTGAGCAATCGGAGTCAATGAGGGCCTCGGAGCGGATGGAGGAGAGGACCCAGGGATGGGGAGGGTGACCGAGACAACCACCGGCTTAGTGGAGAGGGCACTCACCCGGGATTTGGCGCCTGTAGGAGCGACCTGGCCCTCGGCGCTCCTCACGCCAGGTTGAAGTCATTTCCTTCCGGCTCAATGCAGTCCTGGGTCTCCGACTCCTTGGAATCACTTGAATACTCCTCAGAACCAGCTTGGGCAGATGCCACACGGGCGGTGATGGTTTGCGAATGGGGGGAGTCTTTAGAAGATTTTGCGGGGTCCCCAAACGCTGGTGAGTGGCATCACCGGGGGATGCTGCTTGAGTGCGTTGTCCTGGGCATGTCACGACAAGGTGGCCTTCACCCCCACAGTGGAGGCAGAGGCCCAAACAATGACAATGGGCATGGGTGGCATCCAAAGGTCCCTGATGTGAAGTCCCCGTGTCGGTGGTTTGCGCTGGTGGGAGATTCGGGGGGTGCTGGGCGCAATTCCAATGTTGTTCCAATTGCTCCACTTGCTGGATCTGCAGCTCTGCATCCCCTGCTCTCCGGATCCATTCCATCGGAGTCTCAGGGTCTCCATGGATTAAGCTCCATTGCAATACTTTGGGGTAGAGAGCATCCTTGAAAAGTTGCACTAGGACCATCTCGGGCCACCCCCGCAGGTGGCTAGCTAGCCTGCGGAACGCCGCAGCAAAGTCACTGACTGAGCGGTTTCCCTGCTGTAGTTGGAATGCAGCCCGGGCCTTCTCCTTGGCTAATGGGTCCTCGAATCTCCGTCGCAGGGCCAGCAAGAACCGCTCCAGGTTGTAGATCTCCAGGGCATCCTTTTCTACTAGGGCAACCAGCCAGTTCGCCGCTTCCCCACAGAGCCGGGTGCCCACCTCGAAAACCCGCTCGCGGTCAGAACGAAAGTTGCCCCCATGTACTTCCATGTAGGATCCCTTGGATCAGGAAGAAAGCGAAGTTGTCCGGGTTCCCGTCAAATTCCACCTTCCAGCACAGTGTAAGGCTGAACACAATCAAACGAAGTCCGCTCTGTGAAACAGGAATAACTTTATTGATATATGTCGCCCTAGCTACAGGGTGCTGGAACTGAGGGTTCTTGCCCTCAGTTCCAGTATATATAAGGTGTGTGGGTGGGCGGTTCCCTGTTACAGCGGGAATGGAGAAATGAAACTTACAGGGAACCCGGAGAAATGAAACTTAGCCTGACAGGAGAAGTGAAACTTAGCCCTGACACCTGAAGAGGAGACTGCTCTTTGGAGATCTTCAGGAGGTGCTGCAATGGCTGCCTATTTGCCAGGGCAGTTTTGAATGGTTGTAGAAAAGAAAATGTCAGCATTTTTTCTCCTCCATAAGAACAGAAGAAGAGCCCTGCTGGATCAGCCCCATCTGGTCTGGCATCTTGTCTCATACCATGGCCAACCAGTTGTTCTGGGAAGCAAGAACAGGGCACAGAGGCCAAGACCTTCCCTTGATGTTGCCCCCTGCCCTTGGTATACAGACACTGCTTCTGAATGCGGGGGTTCCCCTCAGGCCTATTTAAGTTGGGTGAGGTTGGAGGAATTTTGGGTTTGCTATTTTATTTTTGCTTTAGCTGGGGATGCTTCAGCTATTACTGTGATCTGCCTTGAACCAAGAGAAAAGGCAGGATGTAAATGTTCTGATAAATAAATCTAAACCAATCTCCTAACTGATCTTCAGCATATGATTAGTGCCTCCTTTCTTAATCTGCATTCCTGCTGCTAACATTTGCCTCTCACTCTCATTTGCTGTCTCCCACAGAAGGAAAGAGATACTGAGATATATAAAAAAAGATCTGGAAAGCAAGGGCTGAATATGCCACTGTACAAATAGCTTCCTCTTTAGATTTTAGGTTCCTTACTCTGACATTTAAGGTATTGCCCTAAAGGTCCTAAGATGAAGAATAAAACCATGAAATTGGGGTCAAAGACTGAGACTTGGTAGCCATAGGCATGTCTCAATAATATATATGCCTCCGAGACCTACATGGACTTTGGAAGCTTGGAATTTTTCAAGATCACATTTAATAGCCTGAAAAATGGGAGCTCCTCTCCCCACCCCAAACACTAGTATGGGGGTGGTTTCTGGCTTTTTCATATGTGTATGTCTGTGCGTGCGCGTGCAAGGGTGGCAAGCAAGGGAAAGGGAGGGAAGGGTGGCATGCAAGGAAGGGGAGGGAGGGGACATGGCATCTGGACATTGGTTCACCCACCCTAGCAGAGGGAGAGGGAGAAAGAGGGAGGGGTGCCATGCAAGGGAAGGGGAGTAGGGCAGGGGAGTGAGTGAGGGGTGGCATGCAAGGGAGGGGACGAAGGGGGAGGGGTCATTCTAGCAGTAGTAACACCATTTCTTTTACATTAATAAAGAAGAATTTAGAAAGAGAATTCAGAAAGAGAAAGAATAGCGACAATGAAGGGCCAGAGGGTTCCTGTGGATTTCATTGTTGTAGGGGAAAAAACTGTCAGCATTGGGGTGCCAGTGTAACAACACCCACTCCCTGAGGGAAGACAGAAGCCCCAAAAGGGAGGGAAGTCTGTTCCTGAGGGTGGATATTTGGGTAGCTGAATTTGTTGGCCTAAGGCACTCCCCTCAACTCACGCACACACAGGTTTTTTTTAAAAAAAACAGGACTCCTGTCAGGGCAAACTAATCTATAGTTTTTAAAATGCTGCTACCATAAGCTGAAGTAAATGGAACATACAGAGAGAGAGGCTCATGAATGTTTAAACACAAAAACTGGATTTTTATTTTAACAAACTTCTCTTCTCAGGATGATGGTTCAGAGAGGCACTTCAGAGAGGCGTTACTTCAGGCAGGTACTTCTTAATGGTTACAGAGCAAGCCATTCCAGTAAGATGGCTTTCAGTACAGACTTTTGTGTTAACACTCGCAGGTGACTCTGTAGGGGCAAACACACGGTCCCGAACCCACTCCTAAAACGCCCACCCTGATCTCCAACTGGATTTTACACTGACTTAGGAGGGTCTCCATGTAATAAGTTTCCCTTCGTCTCCCCCCACCTAGGCCTGTAGCCTCTGGTATTAACTGATCCTTCCTCTCAGTCTCTCAGAGATCACTTAGAGGAATCTGGCCACCTGGCCTTCCTCTCTCTGTCTCTCACTGGCCTCACTGCCATCAGACAAGATCTCAGACGGAAGGATCTGTGGGCTGACATGATCCAGACCCACCCTTCTCTTTTTGCCTTCTTCCCTTCACGTAATTAATCAGATGCTCAACTTCAAACAACTTCAAACTAGGTTGCAGGCAGGCTTACAATCATAAAGTTCAAGCAGAAAAGCTATTTGTCAAACAGCGCGAGGTAATAATGATGAGCACAAATCTCTGAATGCTTTGCTGACATTTATTTACAGCTGAACAAAAGCCTTTTGGGACCCATACATTGTTTTCATCACAAAATACTTTACGAGCCCTTGCATAGGGGCGAGTGAATTCTCCAGGCTTCATGTCATCACCATTCCTCAGATTATCTCTGTGTTAGCATTTTGTTCCTGCTTCTGTTCCAATTTTTTGTTGTTCACATTTTGCCCCCGAAACATGTCTTTCAAAATTTAATTCAGTATGCTAGTCAATATATTCCACATGTGTTTGGCTGAGTGAACACTGTAAAGCACAGGAATACATTAAGCTGAGTCATAATAGAAGCAGGCCATTCAGGGTCTCAGGCTAAGGCTTTTCACATCATCTGTGGCCAGGTCCTGGAGATATTGGGGACTGAACCTGGGACTTTCTGCATACCAAGCAGATATCCAACCACCGAGCAGTGACGAAGCCACAAGGGGGATGAGGGGTGCGTTGTGCACCGGGCGCAAACCTGGGGGGTGCAAGAATCGCCCCCAGGCCCCCTCCCCCCATGGTGCCCCCCATGTTCCCCGTGGTGCCCCCACCCTTTCCCACCTTAGTTCCTTTTTCAGAACTTTTTCAGGCTTCAAAAGGCCTTGTTCTCAGTAAAAACGGCCTGAGGAACTACAGTTCCCAGGAGACCTTGGGGCTCACAAGGTCTTCTGGGAAGTATAGTTCCTATCAGGCCTTTTTAAAACTGAGAACAAGGCCTTTTGAAGCCTGAAAAAGTTCTGAAAAGGAACTAAGTGGGGGAAGGGGGGAAGGGGGATGCCGCGGGGGGAAAGGGAGGACGCCGCAGGGGGCCGCCGCGCTGGGGGGCGGGACGCCAGGGGGGGCATGAGGGGCGGAAAATGTGGAATGCGCACCAGGCGCAGTTTGGCTCAGTTACGCCTCTGCCACTGAGCCATGGCCCCTTGTTCTCTGAGGCTGTTTGGGCTGGTGCAGATGGGAGCTATCTGAAAGGATGGGAAACCATAAGCACAGGCTGAAGTTGCAAGGGAGAATTGGGGGGAGTTGTACAGTCAGTTTCCTGGTTTTAGGTCCTTCATTCTTAGATGGTTCAGGACACTTGTCCAATCACTCTACCTATGGTGTACCGACCCTTAACATTTCTGTCTCTTCCCTTGGGACACACAAATAGCTGAACATGCAGATTTAATACAAAGAGTGCACAAATTATAGAATATAAATGCACACATTCTGTGACTTAACCCAATGGAGGATATATCTTAGAGTCTGAATATTGCATATTATTTATAGCATGACAGATGATATCTATCTCATCAGCTGGGTATGTTTAGTCTGTCAAAGAAAAAGTTAAGGGGTGACATGATAGCTGTAAAGGATAAGGATACGTGGGGAAAGAGAGCGAGACCCTTACAAACTTCGAGACCCCGTTGGGAGAAGAAGGAGGGCGAGAGAGAGAGATAGGTCTAATAATCCCCACACTATCCTTCAGACTAGGGAAAAGGATATTCTTAACTTACTTCACTGCCACCATAAAAAAAAAAAAATAGAAAACCCCCAAACTGCTGCTGGTTTGCCAAAACATAAAGGATCCCACCTCACATACACACACTTGGTCTGAGGGGAATGTCCTTCAGAGTCCCTTCAACAAGAATGGAGGGAACTCAAAACTGGCTGGGATTCTAGTTACGCAGACAGGCAGACACAATCCTCTCACACATAAACACAGGCTGGCACAGGAGTAACTTAAACATAGAAAATAGAATTTATTTTGAGAACTAAGGAAAGGTTTCTTACAATGCTGACTCAAAGAGGTTCTTACGCTTAATGGTTTCAGAGCTTAAGATGTTACTTCAGATTCATACACACACAGACACACGCAGGTGTCTCTTAAGGGAAGATTTAGCTTTGAACTAATAAATTCCCTTATGCACGCAGACACTATTCCTCACTGCTCCAATACCCACTGATCACACCCAAGCACACAGTCCAAGGCCAGGAGATTCTGGCACACTCAGCCTCCCTCTCTCCCACTAGTCCTAATATGGCTTCACTGCCTCTGGACCGGCTTCTCCCAGACTGGTGATTCTGGTGATACACACAGGGGCAAGGCAGACTAGATAGGTCTGGGCAGTTTTAAAACCGCCAAGCTCCTGAAGGACACTTCAATCTGCACCCAGTCAGGGCCTCCTCTCTCTGTCAAGCACACGCCGCTTAGACAGGGACTGGACTTCTGTCCGCCAACTCTGCTGAGACAGAATCCTTTTCTTCCAGAGCTGACAGACTCCTCTCTGCCAGACTCTGCTCTGCTCTGACTGATCTTCAGTCTGGACTGCTCTCTGCCAGACTCTGATTAGAACTGTCCTCACTCTAAGTGCTGTAAGCACACTAGCTCCCCCTAGCTCTGGCCAAACGTTATTGGACCTTTTCCAACCAATCAGGTGGGTTCTCTGCTTGTGGAGCCTTTTTCTCTTACTCTGGCTGTTGCTAAGGCCTTCTCAATTAGGCCCGCTGTACACCAGCCCTTCAGGGTGGGGCAAGTTCGTTACAATAGCCAGGTTTAAATATTTAAAGAAATGTCATGTTGAAAAGGGAGCAAGCTTGTTTTCTGCTAGTCCAGAGAGTAGGGCAAGGAGTAATGGATTCAAGGTACAAGAAAAGAGATTCCACCTAAGCCTTAGGAAGACCTTCCTGACAGTAAGGGCTGCTGGACAGTGGAATTCACTGCCTCTGAGGGTGGTGGAGTCTCCTTCTTTGGAGGTTTTTCAACAGCGGCTGGAGGGCATCTGTCAGGAGTGCTTTGATTATGTATTTTATGTGGCAGGGGGTTGGATTCAATGGCCCTTGTAATCTCTTCCAACTCTATGATTCTATGAGTGACTCCAAGACTTGGGCAAGATCAACTTACTTACTGATGAAGTGGGAAAAGGCAACCATAAAACAGGCAATACTGGGGAGATTGTCCCATTTTTGGACCTTTGGGTTTTTCCTGATAGTGCACTTTTGACGTGTTGAACCCCATTTACCTTAGCGCACAGGTGTCAAACTCGTGGCCCTCCAGATGTTATGGACTACAGTTCCCATCATGCCCTGCCAGCATGATGCTGGCAGGGGATGATGGGAACTGTAGTCCATAACATCTGGAGGGCCACGAGTTTGACACCTATGCCTTAGCTGGTGGGAGCCTGCTGCCAGCCACCCATTGGCCCGGCCCCACCAGCCTGCTCTTTCAGCTGGCAGAGGCTCCGCTGGCTGAAGGAGCAGCCTGGCTGGGCCGCTGCCAAGCACCCCTCGGCTCCACCAGCTGAAGGAGCAGCCTGGAAGGGTAGTCCTGAGGGGAGGGGTGTGGCGGCAATTCTCTTTCCCCCCACATGACCAGCTGGCATGCGCCTGGGGACATGTGACTCCTGATGTCCCCATGAGCACTCCACCTCTGCTTCCATCCTTCATTACCCAAAAGGGAAAGACTCATGCCACATGCCGCCAATGAGAGTCAGTACAGTGTAATGGTTCAGACTAATCTGGAGAACTGGGTTTGATTCCACTCTCCTCCACATGATGCCTGCTGGGTGAACTTGGGCTAATCACAGTTCTTTTAGAATTCCCTCAGTCCCTCCTACCTCACCAAGTGCCTGTTATGGAGGGGTGGAGCGAGGGGAACTGCACCTGGGGCACGCTCATACCCTGCGCCCCTGCCACAGTGCCACCCACCCCAGCCCTGCCCGGAATGCCCCCATCATGGCGCCGCCTGGGGCATCGCACTCCCCATTGGCGCTACGCCATTGCTGTTATGTGTGGGTATGTGGAGGTAATTGGAAGTCAGTTTGGGAGGCGATTGGAAGCCACTTCCTTAGTGCAGAAAAAAGTAGGGTGTAAAAACCAGATCTTCTCTTCTTCTTCTTCAATGGCAGGGTCGCACATGGCTTGAGGCCTCAGGCCTGCCTCTTTTACTGCTGTTGGAACAGTAGGGTGTGAATAAGCTACCTTAAAGACCTAACACCATGGGAAGAATCTTCATATATCTTCACATAACCTGAAATGCAGTGTTTTTCAGTTGAGTGAGTCCATTCGTTCACCCTCCTGCCAACAAGTATACTGCATGGGCAAACTAGTTCTTCAATGTCCAGATTTGGAGTAGCATCACCCCTGGTATCCGGAAAAGCCAGTAGAACTGACACAGGATAACTTTTCAGAAGCACAGGTGAATACATTACCTTTCTCCCACACCCCCAATTCATTTACTGGGAACGGAGGCAGAGATTCAGTGATATTTGAAAATGCCGTTTCCCCTTTCTGTTTGTTATTGTGAGCCTTGGGTTAGCCCACTGAAGCATAAGTAATGTGATATGAAAGATGCCGTTTAACAGAGGTGAAAAAGTGGAAGGAGGATTTTTTTTGTCAAATAGCCAGGGACAAGAAAATCACACAGAATCATTGGGCATGAAATGGTGCATGATGGATTCAGAGGTCCTGGAGGAACTATGTGGGTGGATCACAATCCCCCATCCTTGGCTTGATGGTGCTCAAGAGGGAAAAAAAAGCATGTTGGGACTGGAAGGCACCATGAAATGGCTAGTGGGAGGCCAGGCAGGCATAGAAGATTCTTTTGTTGGTCACCTGGATACCTGGAAGAGGAGCTGCAGTTGCCCACCTTCAGATGGGTCCTTGAATTCTCCCACAGTTACAACTGCTCTCCAGACTACAGAGCTCAGCTCCCATGGAGAAAATGGCAGCTTCAGAGGGCAAACTCTAGGGTATTGCATAGTCTCGAGGTGAAAGCTCTCCCCAAATTTACCCTTCCACAGGCTCCAGGAATTCTCCAGGCTGGAGTTTGCAATGCTTACTTGAGCTGAGGCAGAGCTGTTTAATCTCAGTCTGGGTTCTGAGTGGGACCCTCTGCCAAAACTTTTCTGCTCCCTGTCAGGTCTTCCTGTGAATCTCCCTCAGATGACACATATTGAACATATCAGCCCCAGGAGCAAACCCTGTGTTCGCCATTCATAACTGCAAATAAGCAGATAAATTCCCCACAAAATATGTTAGAAAACACCTGCCATTTCCCCTTGATTAAATGTATCCCAAAATGGGTTCAATCTGCATAAATATACTGTAACTGTCAAAGGGTAAAGTATAGAGTAAAACAAATAACACAGACTCATACAAACCTAATTAATATTTGAGATTTATCTGCAACTGTAAATAAAACACAAAATCCTTCATTTTGCCATGAGGCAACTGTGGAATGTGGATAAGGGAATATTTTTGGAGTGATTTTTTTCCCAGGCTGTAGGTGCTGTTATTTGATTCCTTCTCTTTTCTTTCAACCCATTTTGACTGAGTTGCATTCCAGTATATCTTTGTTGTCACCACATCTGAACTCTATTGCCTCAGCATCGGCATGAATCCTTGCCTTGCAACTAGACTGAAATCAGAAATAATTGTCTAACAATGAAGTATGAACCCAAACTAAAGTGTAATTTTTCCAGATCTATTTGCATTAGGTCTTGTCCTGGATGACCCAGAATATTCCAGATTTGTCAGATCTTAAGCTGGGTCTGCTCTGGTTAGTAGAAAAGTTTGAAGAGGAAGAGTTTGGATTTATATCCCCCTTTCTCTCCTGCAGGAGACTCAAAGGGGCTGACAATCTCCTTGCCCTTCCCCCCTCATAACAAACACCCTGTGAGGTAGGTGGGGCTGAGAGAGCTCCGCAAAGCTGTGACTAGCCCAAGGTCACCCAGCTGGCGTGTGTGGGAGTGTACAGGCTAATCTGAATTCCCCAGATAAGCTTCCACAGCTCAGGCAGCAGAGCTGGGAATCAAACCCGGTTCCTCCAGATTAGATACACGAGCTCTTAACCTCCTACGCCACTGCTGCCCATGCTGAGGCAACTACCAATGGACTCCACAGTTGATACAAAGAGGCAAGCAGTGGCAAACCACCTCTGTTCAATCTTGTCTTGAAAATCATATTGGGTTTTCATAAGTCAGATGCCGCATAATGGCATCTTCCACCACCATTTTTAATAGAGTAACATAGATCTACAATTTGTATGAACGTGCAGCTCTTACCCAGGAGCAGCTCTTACCCAGGATTTTTCAAAAAGATCACTTGTTTACTGATTTTCAAAATACCCAGGTTGGGGGGAATAAAGAAGAAGAAGAAGAAGAGTTTGGATTTATATCCCCCCTTCTCTCCTGCAGGAGTCTCAAAGGGGCTGACAATCTCCTTGCCCTTCCCCCCTCACAACAAACACCCTGTGAGGTAGGTGGGGCTGAGAGAGCTCCTAGAAGCTGTTACTAGCCCAAGGTCACCCAGCTGGCGTGTGTAGGAGTGGACAGGCTAATCTGAATTCCCCAGATAAGCCTCCACAGCTCACGCGGTAGAGCTGGGAATCAAACCCGGTTCCTCCAGATTAGATACACGAGCTCTTAACCTCCTACGCCACTGCTGCTCCCTAAAATGGGGCAGACTCATTTTGGGGGTGGGACCTATATGAAGTCTCCCCCCAACATGGGCTATGTAGCATCCACACTCATGTTCCTTGGCCTGTGTGGAATGGGCCTATGAGTCTGTAATGAACTTGCCCCAAAGTTGAATGCCTGGTAGGAGCAAAACGCATAAAATCAAAGTATCATAGAAACACATGAAGCTGTCCGATCAGATAATTTGTCTACCAAGAATGCTGGCAGATGTCTTTTCCATCCCCTGACCCTTAATAAAACCTACGACAATTGGAGATACTAGGAACAGAACGTGGGACTTTCAACGCACGTGTTTTGCCACTGAACTACAGAAGTCAAAGAGTTATGTTCTTGGTTTGTACCAAGGCAAGTTTTCTTTCTTATCAGGAAAAGACCTCAGTAATTGTTTTTCAATTTGTACTATAAACACTTTAAGAAATGCTCTCTCTTTTATAGCTTCAATTATTTACTGTTTATTTACTGCAGCCTCTGTCTTCTCTCTTCACCAATTCCTGTAACACGAAGCTTTAAGAATAATTTTTGACAGAGCTTGCAGTGAACTACACAGGAGGACCTAGACTGTGCTCTGAGGGGAAAGTCACTGGCTCATGCTGATAGTCTCTGCATGGGAAAATGATTGCTTTTCTCCAGAAGGGCAAGTGGAGAATCGAATGCTTAGTATTTTATCTGCAAAAGAACATGCACCTAATCCACTCCTAATACATGTTGATTTGGGAATGACTGGAAAATATAAATTCTCTGAAGAACTCCCCAAAGAGCCCTCAGCAACCTTCTTATACTTCAAGGGCTGATTCATAATCCAAAACAACATTTTTTTGATCCTTTCAGTAAAATGCTTCATTTTAAGTACTGCATAAACAGTCCACTCCCTCTGAGGAATATCTACCTGTCAAAGGGCTCTCTCAAAAGTTCTTTTGATTCAGAGTAGTAAAGAAATATTATAGGAAGGCCCAAACTTTGCTGGAAAATAACATCATACATGAAAAGCCTGGTTGGACAAGGATTCACGTATCCTGATGCCTTACATTCCACGGAGGCCAGCAAAAAATCTCTGGAAAGCTTGTAAACAACAAAAAAGCCTTCTGAATCTGGTTTTCTGCCTTTGCGCATGAAGATTCTGTTCTGACGTTAAGGGTGGGAGGTCAGTCGGAGGCAGCCAGTGGAGGCAAATTTTAACTGGAGGGCTGCAACTTCTCAGCGGATTATTTCCCATCCTAAACAGAATTACTCCCCCTGAGTAATGGAAACAGAAAGGTATCAGCATTTCAAATGGTAAGAGGATCAGTTCAATTAAGAATATTTTGACCAATTAAAATGTATCTTGGTTGACAGATTTCTTGTTTTAAAAAAACCCAGTGAATTTTTTTTTAAAGTTCCACCCAAATTAGAAGCTTGCAGGTGCATCATAGAAAGGGCATGCTGGTTGTTCCTATAATGAAATGCATCTTTGCTTTTAGATAATGCATGCATATGATACATCACTGGAAAGCAAAATTATTTCATATTTAATATATTTATGCTGATTTAATTGTTAAATAAAAAAGCTCATCCTGAAGTCAGAATGGGGGGTGAGGGTGGGGGTGGGGGTGGGGGGAGGCCTAAATCTTCTTGGCACTCTTGTACAGGCAGGTGAGTATAAACAAAGCTGGTGGTAATGCCACAGGGGACTTGCCTCAAATATTGCTAGCTACACTAGGCGACTTGTAACCCCCAACTTCAGCTAACTCAGGAGTGCTTAACTGATATAGATCAGCATCAAGAAGCTACTTAACCCACACTGTGGAGTGTTTTGACCTTATTTTGGGGATGGGAGTACAAATCAAGCTTCACCTTTATCAGCTTGAGCAGTGGTGAATGAGTTCCTTTTGAACCTTATGCCAATAAACAGACTCTGGCCCTTTCTGCACGGGCCATATACGGCGCCCTGGGGACGGCAAAAACGCCGTCCCCAGGGAGCCGTTCGCACAGGCGGCACTGCTAAAACGCAGCAGCACCGACCTGGCTCCCCTCTACCACCCCCAGGGCGGCGTCAGGCCGCCTCCAAAAACCTCCCTCCTGGAGGGAGATTTTTGGAAAGCAGCGCGTTCCCGCCGGTGCGGTGCGAATGGCACCGCCGGGAACGTGCTGTTTTCCCCATCCCTCTCCCTCTCCCACTCACCTCATCGCCTTCGTCGCTCTACTGGACTGCTGAGACCCTCCCTTGCTGTCCTCCGACCCCTGGAGGTCGGAGGGCAGCGTGGGCGGGTATTAGGAGTCCAGCAGGGCGACGAAGGCAACGAGGTGAGTGGGGGGGACGGGGTCTCTGTGCACCGGTCTCTGTGGGGGCCGCTCGCACGCTCCCATGCGAACGGCCCCCCCCCCTCCACCAGCAGAATTCCTGCCGGTGCAGGGGCTCCCTTTCTGCAGTGCGGAAAGGGCCTCTGTATAGTTGATCAGTAGCGTTTATTGAGAAGCATCAGAGCACCAAAGCTTGGCAAAGCCAGTTCTGACAAACCTGGCATTTGCCACCCCCTTTATTTCTGGCAAGTCCCCTCTCCTGAATTCCCAAGAAATTGTGAAAAACAGTCCCCAGAGCTGAGGCACCCCAAGGTCGCTGACAGAGAGTAAAAGAAAGCCACCTGGCTTCCTGACCCCATGAGATAATGGATACCACTCTGTTTCTCATGGGATCAGGGTGTCAAGGGAAAGCCTAGTTGTCTACAAAGCATGTGAAGCCATAAAGTAAAAATCAAGGAAAGAATGCCCCAGATGGCAGTGGTAACATATAGCAGGCTGGTTACATATATCTTTTAGCAGCATTTTGGTTAATAGCATGAAGCAGTTACAATGAGATAGGAATGTGTTTCAATCACCTGGATACAATCCCTCTGACAGTTCCACTTTCCCTGCCTGCTTCTCACCTGTCTCTTTCTCCCTCCTTTTTTGTTGCTCTTGCCCATTTTTGTTGCTCCTGCCCATCTCTCCTGCCCCCCCCCCACACGCTGCTGTTCTATCCATTTTTGCTCCCTCCTTTCTTACCCAGTTTTTCTTTCTGACGCATTTCTGCTTGTCTGACCACTCTTGACACTGGTGGTTTCTGCACAGCACACAAAAAATGTATGTAGCTCCTTATTAAGGAACCCATTTCCCCCTGTGTGCCTTTGCACGAGAGATTCCCCCCCTCCAGGAAGCTATTGCAAACAGTCCGGGTTGCTTTGACTACTTTGCACGAGAACGCTTTTCTCCCCCCTAAGGAATGTGTAGCTATGGTGGTAAGAATCCTTTGTGTATCTCCATGGCTATGCATTGGTTACACCCAAAATAAAAAAGACACCCTCCCCAGCTTGGAACATTTAAAGGGAGCTCAGTCAGACAAACCCTCCCCCCCCCCAGTCACTCCATGCTTGGGGGACTCTGAACTGTGCTTGGTGAACTGTGGGAAGAAGAGGGGGAGGCAAAATATTATTTGTAATATTTTAATTTTATGAAAATAAAGTTATTTTTAAAGGGGAGGATCCCTTTGTTCTACCTGCCTGAAATGTGACAATATGGATGTTCTCAGGGATTAATATAGTGCCCCTGAATTTTGTACAGACCTACAGACCTGAGGTGAGCAGGTGTATCTTTCATTGAGACCAGTGGGAAGTAGGGTTGCAAACTCTGGGTTGAGAAATTCCTAGAGATTTAGAGGGGTGTCACCTAAGGCAGGTGGTTTTGGGGTAAGGGATGGACCTCAGGAGAGTATAATTACCTAGAATCCTCCCAGAAAGCAGCCATTTTCTCTAGGGGAACTAATCTCTGATGCCTGGAGATCAGATGCAACTACGAGAGATCTCCAGGCACCACCTGGAGGTTGGCAACACTAATGGGAAGTAAAGATAAACAAGAATTATGAAAACAAAACAACAGTACAAAATGAAGCAATAGCAAAAAAACCCCCAATAATGAAATAGTTCGTTTTGGAGTTAAAAGCAAAAGCGAAGTAAATGAAAGAAACCCCCATGCACAAGTCTAATATCCAGGATCCACGCTGAACTGAAGGGTGTTTGAGCAACTTTAGTTAAAATCTAGTCACACAAACATTTTTTTTTAAAAAAAAATAGATGGTAAGATTGTGAATATTGAAGCAGTTGAGGGAGGTCTTTTAATTAATCACTTCATGAATGTGCTCCTATATATTGTGGCATAATGGATTTCTTTTAAAGGAAAATTTTGGCAGCTTAAGATGATTTTAGGGTAAGGCTAGAAGGCTATAAGTTATCACTGAAGTACATGTTGTTTCCAAGGGTATTCTGGTTACAAAACCACTCAGAGATATTCTACGGATTGTAGTGCAATGGGTTCAGTTGTATTGCGGCTCATTTCAGGTGCAATTCAGTTATATGAGCATTCATTTTATCTCAGTGTGGCCTGGAGAAGATCAGAACAAAATGGTACTGTGTGAACTGTGTGAAAAAAGAATACCTATGTACTCTTTTATATGTAGGCTTTGTTCCAACCTTCAAAGGCACGCATGTGGGAGGTTTCCCCAGAATGGATGTGAGCTGTATTGGCTGGCAGGTCTCATTTATTTGATGGTTCAGGACACATCTTTTAATTTGTTGTTCGCTTAGTTATTTTAGTTACCACATTGTCATGCCTTCTCAACCAAAGTATCAACAGAAAATTAATAATCATAAAAGAGATGAGACCTTTAAACCCATAAGTACCAGAGCAGGTGTTCAGCAGTATGAAGAACATTCATATGCTGTGTGCAACATATTGTTACTCAGCTTTCACAGGTTGTGAACTTATTTTTAAGGAATCTCCACCAGCTGCTAAGAGTGTAACAGCACACAACTATTTTAAGTAGCAATGGGGAAAATAACTTGGCTTAGCAATGCGAGAGGCAGGCTGGGTAGGGATCTTTTAAAGACTATGTATACCAGAAATGGCTTGAAATGTATCTGCAGAGAATTCACAAAAGACCAAATTGCAGTTTAAATATTTTTATATAAATTTTGGTTGCAAACAATCACACAGTGAGAAGTCAAGGCACATACACACAGTTCCTAGTATATAGATAGCGAGGAAAGATAGAATGGGAAAATAGTATGGGATTTGGGGAAGCAGGGACAATACATTACCTAAATTCAGCTGAAGAAGATCTTGTAGAAGGCAGGGATTCCTATGCCAGCATGGAGGGTGGGGGCCAGCAGCATCTGGAGCCAGCCTGGAGGGCTTGAGCCAGCATTGAGAGCCAGCATTGAGAACTTGAACCAGCAGCAGGAGCTGGCTAGCTAGCCAGCTAGCTCTAGAGTAAAGAACCAGCATTAAGAACGTGAAACTTGGGGTGCTCTGTATTTTTATACCCTTTTGCTCAGGTAGGGGTGGGAACAAGTGAGTTTTAAGTTTTATTTTCCTAAATTCTCTGGAACTTCCCATGCTGGTCTTGCTGGCTTGAGCTAATTAAAAAGCTCTTCTATTGTTCTAAATACCCGGGACAATGGGGGTCAATTGCTCTTAGATTAAGTCAGGAAGCACAGAATGGCTTTATGCAGAGTAACTCTGTAGAGACACTGCCCAGGTTATTCAGATTTGGCAGAGACATTTAGACCGGGGTAGGGTGAGTGGTTTAGGAAAGTCATAACAATGGGTAGAGGAAATGCAAAGAAGCAACCATCTGTTGCTGACCTGGTTTCCAGAAGAGATAGGGAAAAGGCAGTATCTGATATTAAAGTGGCTTTCCATATTCTTTGTCTTAACAGTGTCTTTGCAAGGTGTGGTAATCAAGCATGCCCTTAAACAGGATGAGGCCTCCAGGTTATGCAGGAGTAACTCATTCTCTTAATTAGATTTTGTAAAGCAGCCTTGTGACCTTTGGACATGCTGCTACCTACACTGAGGTGCTGTGAAAACTGGCTTCTGCCAATATGATTTTAAAGAAAATATATATTGCAATAATATATGGGGGTAATTGGGGCCAGAACAATATCAAACAGTGTGCTTATTTGTATATGCTGGTCTCTGACTGTAGTCGAAATAAATAATAGTGAAGAACATTCCACAAGTGAAGTGTCACAAAAATGTACCTCTCTTTCAGAGAAATACACTTCAGTAAGAGTTGGTGTATTTAATAAGGACTCAAATAGGCTCACATGGGAGACTACTATTTTATTATTAGAACCGCATAGAGTTCTCTTTTCCCAGTTGGCAAGTCTGGTTCGACTTCAATGGCCTGTCCATTATAATTTACAGACTATGTCCTATCCAGGGCCATTGTCATGAAAAGTTATTCCCACATGAACAAAATGTGTGACAAACCAGGTGTAATCATCACTAGCTCCTACCTGTTACAGATACAATTTATTAAGGTGACAAATATGCCCAATCAGAAAACATAAGAATGTATCAGAAATTTAGAATTCCAGTGCCACAGGTTGAGGACTACATTCACATCATGCCAACAAACAAAACACATTTTAGCATTCCCCCCCCCCCCATTTTATTCCAAACAAAACTATCTCAGAGGTGACAAAAATCTTTGTCAAACAAAACCTCCCAAGGTTGTGGAACAAGGGCTTGGAACTAATATTGGGACCACCCATTCAACCCAAGAGCAAAAAACTCAAATGTGAGGAAATCTTTCAAGACCGATCCAATAATGTCCTGAAAGATGAAATCTTATTGGTCGAAAAGTAATTATCTCTTTAAAAGTGTCTGGGGCCTGAGGCCTTTTCCCACCAGCAAAATCATCATATGAGAAAGGGACACTACTAATCATCCAGGAAATCCTCCAAACTGGACAAGTTGGTTAACCTAGTGGTGGGATTCAAAAATTTTAACAACAGGTTCTGATAGTGGTGGGGCCAACGGGGCTGGGTGGGGTGTGATGTGGTGGGGGCGTGGCCTGGGCGTTCTGGGGGCGGGGCGTTCCAGAGCTTGGTGGGCAGTGCTGCGGCCAGGGTATACATTTTTTTAAATAAAACATTCCTTTCTCACTGGACACAGTGTGTAACAGACTTCCCTCTGTGATACACCTCTGAAGATGCCAGCCACAGATGCAGGCGAAACTTTAGGAACAAGATCCAACAGACCACGGCCACCCAGCCCAGAAAAGCACCACAACCAGTTGAATCCGGCCCTGAAAGCCTTCGACAATACAAGTTAATTTCCACTTTAATAGATAATTTCCACTACATGGGCTTCTGCCCACCAACTCTCTCTCCTAATTTTGTCATCACACCAACCCTATGAGGTAGGTTGTTAGCCTGAGAAACAGCTCCAAGTGGGTATTAAACATGTAAATCTTTTACAAATCACCCCCAGCGATTTTTTTGCACCAGATCAGCTGAAATATTTTGTAAATTACCTGAAAATAGACTAACTGTCATTTTATCTTGAGGGATCCATACTACCTTTTCCCACATCTATACCATGCAGAATCTACCATATAAAGTTGCCATTTTCTCCTGGTGAACTGATCTCTATGCTTGGAAATCAGTTGCAATTCCAGGATATCTCCAGCCACCACCTGGAGTTTGGAACAATTTTTGACTTGCACTCCTTAGTTATCTATGAATTTACTTTAAGAGACATAATATTGTACAGTCACATACATGTACCTGCATAATTGTTTTAACTAAATGGGTTATGCAACTCCATTTAATAGCATAATATAAAAAAGCTACTAATTAAAACGTTGCAGGTTCAATTGTTCATGGCTGAATGCATTCTAGCATCTATGAGATTAATTTGTAAACTTCAGATTCTTAATCTCTAAGCTTTATAAATTGCTGCTTGTGTGCTGTTTGCATAATGCAGTTTTAAAGTGCTAAATCTCTTCTCCAATCCACCACCACCCCTTGGCTCCATCCCATTCCCAGCCCTTTCACCAGTTTTCAAGCCCACCCCCCCAAAGGCATACCTAGGCAAACTGGAGCCCTGGGCAAAACATGAGTTTGATGCCCCCCCATGGGCGGCCACCCTCCCCCACCGTGACCAAACAATGAATTTTTCCACCAGGTCATTTCAAAGTCACCATCACATTATAGAACATCCCCCAACTCACAAATCTGAACACAGCAATGGGCCATGCCACACAGCAGAAATAATTTTTGGAAAACATTTTCAAAATGCTTTCATAAGGAGAACTTTATTTTAACTGAGAGAGGAAAAATATACAACAGATACATATCAACAAAATATCACACATATATGGTTACATTCACTGTTTGTTACAGTTTGGTTGTGGTAGTAAACTTAAACAGCACTTTTACATAGCATTGGTTAGCAGTACACAGACAAACCTCTTTTCACTCAGTCAGTCAGTCAGTGAACAACAGAACACTATCAACGGTTTTTAACTGTCACCTTTAGAATGTTCATGCAGCTTCCCAGAATTCTCTGCTGCTTGTACTGCTGCTGCATACAAACAAGGCTGGAAATTCCAACACTCTATTCTGGCTAGGACCATTGAAAAGGGCAGAGCTTGTGCCTGAGTTCTAAAGGGAGCAGCCATTTGACCATGTGCTCACCCAAGATGCTGAAGGACATCGTCCAGGTAATTGACAACCTGTAGACAACTGTAACTTCCTAAGCTTAAGAGCCTACCCTATTCTAAACTGATAGGATATGTACACAGGAAGGGGCAGAGGAATTGTGTTTATCTCTCATTTCTTTTGAATCTCTTGCACAATCTAGTGCTGTACTAAACGTTTGCTTGTAAACATTCTTTTTTTGATAAATACTTGGATGCTGGTATTTATTTATTTATTTGTTTGTTTGTTTGTTTGTTTGATTTCTATACCGCCTCATTCCCGAAGGGCTCTGGGTGGTGTACAGCATAAAATTCATAACAATATCAAATAGAGGAGCAAATCATACAAACGCAATAAACAAATAACATAGCTCCATCCAATTAATAATCAACAAAACTCACTAAAAACTCCATATAAACAGCGGTTAATACAATTGAATAATTAAATAGTTTAAAAGAGGCATCCAATAAAATCCACCTTTAAAAACCTTCCCCAAAAAGGGAGAGCAGCGGGCCCCTCAATATGAGGGTTACCCTGATGTAAATGGCGCAGGGAGCAGCGAGGGGGCACCATATCAGCGGCTGGACACTCCAGAGGCCTGGTGGAACAACACAGTCTTACAGGCCCTGCGGAACTCACCAAGATCCTGCAGGGCCTGGACAGCTGAAGGAAGGGTGTTCCACCAGGCCGGGGCCAGAGCTGTAAAGGTTCTGGCCCGCGTGGAGGCCAGCCACATCATTGAGAGGCTGGGAACCACCAGCAAATTGGTCTCTGCTGAATGCAGAGACCAGGTAGGGGCATATGGGGTAATACAGTCCCGAAGGTACAAGGGTCCCAGGCCGTGTAACGCCTTAAAGGTCAAAACCCACACCTTGAAAATGATTTGGAATTCAACCGGGAGCCAATGCAGCTGGCGCAACACAGGTTGAATATGTTCTCAAAAGGCGCCCCCTATGAGCAAGCGTGCTGCTGCATGTTGGACCAGTTTCAATTTCCGGATCAGACGCAAAGGGGAAGGCCTCCAACGTAATGAGTTAAAAGTTACAATAGTTCAATCTGGAGGTTACCATTGCATGGAATCACAGTGGCCAGGTACAACCGCTTTGGGAGAGGGAAGGCCAGTCAGCCGGGTCTGGACGGAGATGGAAAAATGCAGTCCGGGTTGTAAGGGCCACCTGGGCCTCCATTGAAAGAGACGAGTTACATACCAGAAAGGCCTCCATGGCCTTGGATTTGCTATTTTATGTAAGGGACACTAGGAGAGGAGAAGACTGATCGTTGGCAAGCAGCCCTTTCTCCAGGGGCACACCAGGCCATAAATTGTTCTAGTGGTATCCAGGACTGGGGCAGTGAGAGATGCAGAGGCAAGGCCTCAGAGTTGGAAAGGAAGCTGGGGGAGGGGCTGACCCTCCCCAGTGGGAAATTCTTAGAAAGTTCAGGTATTGGCAGCTGTTACCCTAGAGCCATGGTGGCGAACCTTTGGCACTCCAAATGTTATGGATTACAATTCCCATCAGCCCCTGCCAGCACGGCCAATTGCCAGCATGGCCAATTGCTGGCAGGGGCTGATGGGAATTGTAGTCCATAACATCTGGAGTGCTAAAGGTTCGCCACCACTGCCCTAGAGAGAGAGAGAACCCCCTCCGGGAAGTGTTGGGACCCCCTGGAAGAGAGCTGGGGGGGGAATAGAGCCTGCAGGTCAAAGCAGGCCTGTTCTGCCACATGGGTCACAACGATTTAATACTTCACAAGGACCTTCCCTACTATGTTATATCAACACCATTTGAATAACGTTTGTTTTGGACTTCCGGTTGCGAGGGGAGCGGAGTCGGACCGTATCTCGGCGGCAGCTGCAAATACTCTAAAAAATAAACTCTTCTAGCCTGCAGCCCACGCCAGCAAAGGGCTAGCAGGGAGAAGGGTCCCTCCTGGAAAAAAGGAGGGTCTGGAGGAGATTTATTTCCCCTCAGTTTCGTCCACCAGCAAGCGGCAGGGAGACGCTGAACGGCCACAACACGAACCCTGTCCGTTGAAGGGGAAAGACGAAAGACCGAGTACTGCAGAGGCAAATGTCCGTGCACCCTCGTAAATCTTACAACAGCTGAATTTAAGGGGTAAGGAAACATCTATTTGACTATACGAAAGTGGGCAAAGAAAACTTGAATATTTAAATCTTACCAGACAGTGAAGGTTGCACTATAAGGCAAACGGCGCGGAAACTCGTGGTCTTCAAGTTATTTAAAGAGACAGCGTGCTTAACAACCCAGAGCATGCGCAGTGGATGAGAAGAACGGGGAAAACATCTTGTATGCCCGTAAACAACATAACAAAAGAAGCGTGAAACTTAGTATGAAAACGGAAGGATATTGGTGATGCTTACTAATTACTGATATTTTGGAAAAGACAAATAGTGAATTTTACGGTTAAAATAATGGCGAAAGCTGTTAAAGGGAGGAAGAACAGTATACCGGATGCGCTTGAAAAAGCAGAAAATGACAGTAAGATGGATCAACTGATGGAAATGATGATTGAGACAAGAAATGAATCAGTACAGCGATTTAATAAATTAGAGGATAAGTTATGTACTCTCGGGAAAACCTTTGAAAAAATAGAGAAAGACTTGGATGTTGTGAAAGGAGAACTGAGTAAGCTGAAACCTCTGGAAGACAGAATACAGAAAACAGAGGAAATAATAAAACAACAAGAAGAAATTAATGAAAGTGTGGAAAAGAAATTATTTTCATATGAGGGAGAAATTGAAAGGCTTACAAGACAAAATGTACTACTTGAATTAAGACAAAAGGAATGAATATTAAGATTCAGAGGAGTCCCACTTAAAGACAGAACAGAACTGAATAAGACTATGATTAGTAGTCTAGCTAAATATTTAGATATAGACGAAGAAGTGCTTGGAGATGATATAGAAAAAATAATTAGACACAACTTCAGATCATCAGATAAAGAAACAAAAGAAGGAGATGTGCTAATTTTTTTTGATAGAAAGCAAACAAGAGATGAGATACTGAGAAAAAACTCCAAGAAAAAAATGACAATTGACATGAAAGAAATAATCATCCTTAAGGAGATACCGAAATGGATTCTTAATAGAAGAAAAGAATTCTCTCCCATAGTTAACTTTCTCAGAAGAGAGAACATTTCCTTCAAATGGGAGGAGATAGAAGGAATTCAGTTCACTCCACAATCTATCAACATTCTTACAGATTCCTCCTCTGTTAATCAGATCAAAGAGACTCTTAGGAGAAGATTTCATTAAAATTAATCCCCTTTAAAAAATCAGGGAAATAAAGTAAGTACCGGACTGGTTGTAATTTTATATTAGTTGAATAACTGTTAATTATTATTTAAGTGAATAAATACAAAAAAATGGTTGGGAAAAATTCATTTTGTTGAATGTCAATGGAATGAACTCTCCGGTTAAAAGGAGGAAAAATATTTTACTATTTAATTAAAAAAATAAGTTTGACATTGCTTTGTTTACAAGAAACGCATATAAGGAAAAAAAGATATTGGATTAATTCAGAAATAATAAGTTAGGGTGCATGAGTTTTGTTACCAAGTGGGGAGGGGGAAAAGAGGGGGATTGTAATGTATGTGAAAAACCAATATAACCCTAAACAGATATTTGAAGATAAAGAAGGAAGATTCATTGGGGTAGAGATTAATTGGAACGACAAAAAATCACTATTGGTGGGAATATACGGCCCAAATGAAAACAAAAGTAGTTTCTATAAACAGATAGGAAAAATTATGAAAGAACAAGAATACAGTAGTATCTGTATTATGGGAGATATGAATGGAGTGGCCTCAACACAATTGGACAAGATAACACAGAGTAAGAAAGATAGAGAGACAAGGAAAAAGAAAATAGAAGGGAAATTGCCTATAGCTTTCTTTGATCTTTGCGAACACTTAAAAATACAAGACATATGGAGAACACACCATGGTGATGAAAAAGACTTTACTTTTTTCTCCAACCAATATAAGACATTTTCCAGATTAGATATGATATGGGGCACCAAAGATCTTTGTTTAAGAACAAAAAAGATAACAATTGGAAAAAAAATACTGTCAGATCACAAACCAATCGTTTGGGAATGGAAGGATTTTAAGAAAAATGGTATATGGAAAATAAACGAGTATTTATTAAGGAAAGAAAAGGTGACAGACAGAATAAAGAAGGAATTAAACAACTTCCTTGAAATCAACCTGAATGGGGAAGTAAATTTGAATATAGTATGGGATGCCTGTAAAGCATATATACGAGGCTTATTTATAAAAGAAAATGTAAGATGGAAAAAAGAGAAGGAAAAACATGAAGTAGAAATTAGACAAGATATTAGAAAGATAGAAGAACAATTAATATTGGACTTGAATAATAAAAAACTACTGAAGGAAATGAATAATTTACAAAATCAATTAACAATGTTATATACTAATCAAATGGAAAAACAATTAAAAATATTAAAGGCTAAAGAATTTGACAGTGCAAATAAAATTGGTACGTGGATGGCCTGGAAAATTAGAAGTAAAATACAAAATAGAAATATTAACCTAATAATAAACGGGGGGAAAAGATATACTAAACAAGATGAAATTACAAATCAATTTCTGGACTTTTATAAGTCACTTTACAAGCATCAAGAAGTTAACAAAGAGATAAAAGACTTTAAAGTAGGAAACAAGATGAAAATAACTGAAAAGGAAAGAGAATATCTAGACCAGGAAATAACAAAAGAAGAAATACAAAGCACTATCAAAAAACTTAAAACGAATAAATCCCCAGGGATGGACGGTTTACCGAATGAACTGTATAAAATATTAGAAACTCAACTCACCCCTATGTTACATCAAATTATGAATAAAATCAAGGAAGAAAGGATAATACCTAAGTCATGGGAAGAGACAGTAATAACGGTCATACCAAAAGAAGGGAATGACCTAACAAACGTCAAAAACTACCGTCCAATAGCCTTATATTAAACAGTGATTATAAAATATACGCAATGGTGCTAGCAAATAGATTCAAACAGGTATTAAGTAGAATTATACCACCGGACCAGAGCGGGTTTCTACCCGGGAGATACATTAGAACTAATATACGAACTGTTATTAACATGGTGGAGGTCCTACAAAAGAAAATCAATCAGCCAGCTGCACTGATTTTTTTAGATATTGAAAAGGCTTTCGACAGCATTGGATGGGATAGTATGAAAGAAATGTTAACTAAAATAGAATGTGGGGAAAACTTTCAATCATGGATACACGCGAATTCCATAATGCATCAAACTGCGCGAAGTTAAAATGGTAGGCCAACGGTGAAATTTCACAGAAATTAATGTTGAAAGGCACACGCTTCTGTTGCTCTTACTCTCCTCCTATTTATATTAACGATAGAACCGTTATTAGAATATATCAGAACAACAAAAAAGAAATAAAAGGGAATTAAAATCAATAAATATGAGTATAAAGTTAAGGCATATCTGCAAGAGATCTATCTGGTCTTATTTATAGCACCCTCAAGAGGAGGACACACTGCAACTACAGAAAAAAACATTAGAGAAATTTAAGCAAACTTCAGGTTTACAAGTAAATGAAAAAAAAACTAAAATATTACTATTTAACTCAAGTAAAATTAAGGAAGAACAAATTAAAGATATAGTGAAATTTGAGATAACAAATAAGATAAAATACTTGGGAATAGTAATTACTAAATCTAACATCTTGCTCTACCAAAATAACTATGAGGAAAAATGGAAAGTAATTAAGGAAAATCTTAAAAAATGGAATAACTTAAATTTAACCTTGCTAGGCAAGATTGCACTGATTAAAATGATGGTCCTAGCTAAAATGAATTATTTATTTCAATCTTTACCGATTATAACGAATAGAGGGGTTTTTGAAAACTGTAAAAGAGATCTAACTAAATTCATATGGGGTGGACATAAATCCAGAATAAAATTTGATATAATGTGCGATGAGAGGAAAAGAGGAGGATTAGGGCTTCCTAATCTGGAACTGTATTATAATGCTGCAACCATGACTTGGTTTAGAGAGTGGGTTACTTTACAAAATAGGGAACTGCTTAATCTAGAGGGGTAGGATTTAATATACGGGTGGCATTATTATATATGGTATATGGAAGGAAAAGAATTCAAACATTTCACAGACCATATTATAAGAAAATCAATATATAAAATTTGGGATAAATATAAAAAAGAAAATAGACTTAAAACCCCTAAATGGATTTCATCGTTGGAAGCAGTGACCTTGAGGACAAATCAATATAAATCAATATTAAGATATAGTGATATATTAATTAAAGATGGATCTGAAATTAGGCTGAAAGAAAGAAATGAAATTGAAATTGACAATGTACCATGTCAATGGTTTACATATAAACAAATTACTGAAAAATATAAAATAGATCAAAAAAAAGGATTCGAATTAGAAGAAGAAATTCTTTGGAAATTACTAATAGAGGGACAGAAAGGAATTGTAAGTAAAATTTATAAGATACTACTACAAAAAGAAGAAGAAGCAGAACAAGTTAAAATTTGTATGGTAAGATGGGCCCAAGATCTTAATAAAGTTATTCTTTTGGAACAATGGGAAAGAGCATGGGAGGACCTCAAATTTACTAGTTGTACCAAATTAAAAGAAAACTTTTATAAAATGATGTTCAGATGGTACCTCTGTCCAAGTAAGTTATCGCTAATGTATAAAGGGGCATCACCCATATGTTGGAGATGTAAAGAGGAGAAGGGCTCCATGTTCCATATTTGGTGGAATTGTAAAATAATTAAAACGTTCTGGCTGGAAATTTACCAAAATATTAAGACCATCCTAAAAATTGATATATGTTTTTGTCCGGAAATGTTTCTGTTAAATATGATAAAGGATAAAATTCAAAATAACTGTAAAACTTTACTTTTGTATATGATAATCCGCAGAAATAGAATTTTTGATTGCGTAATCTTAAAACTGGAAGAAGACTTCTCCCCCCCAAATTCAAGATTGGATCTCACTGCTAATTGAATACGCATCAATGGATAAACTTTCTGGTATATTAAAAAAAAGAAATATAGATAAGACTCTAGAAACTTGGCGACCTTTAAATGACTTTATACAAGTTAGAAATGGAATGAACAAATTATTACTGTACCTTCAATGTTAATTAATAATTAACCTATGAATATACGAGGAAAAAAAATAGCAAGTGCTATATTTATTAAAGTAACAAAGCAATCCCTTCTAAGGGATTTCTCTTAAATTGGAAGTCCCCCCCCTCTTATGGGGTGTTTTGTTTGTTTGTTTGTTTTGTATTGTATTATTATTATTTTCTTTTTTTATCTTCTAATCTTCTACTATTATTATCTATTTGCTGTTGTTGTTGTTTTTGTTGTTTTTTCGGTATTTGGTACACTACTTTATAGTGAATAATGATTCTCTTTGAAAGTTTATATATATGTACGATAATAACTGTAATAATAACAACTGTAACAATTGTTGATATGTTGAAGAAATGGAAATGTATGTATTATATCACTGTGGTTGAAATAAACTTTTTTTTAAAATTTAAAAAAAAATAACGTTTGTTTTGGTCCAACCAATCAAATATTTTTCAATGAAAATGAGAAAGTTCGTAAATATCAAATCCAAGAAGAAGATCAAAACAGTTAGCAAATATCCCTGAAACTGAATAGATTTTTTTTAATAGCAAAATATGTATTTGCATAGCATTCCACAGGTTCATTTTAATTTCAATTCATGTCTGTTAACCTAGTCATCATGACACTTCCTCCTTGGTATACAACGAAAAGACATTTGTTATGTCTGTCTGACTTTAAAGAGCTGGAAAACAGCCAATTAACAGCAGCCGTGAGAGTGTAAAATATAATTCAATGTGAAAGGAAGCTGCTGGGGTTGTTGTAATATATACTCTGCTGAAATAAAATGCCCAGCAGTCAGAAGTAAATTCACAGTGCAGGGATTGTATCCTGTGTTACTATGAACACAGAGTTGATTGAACACCTATACAGTGTGGGTTACCCAGTGGAATTTTTTTTGTCTAGCACATCTCCAAAATAAACCATGAAGCAATACCTCAAAGGACATACTATATTTCTGTCTCCTTGAAATAGTAGAGAGTCCTCTTTCTTTTCTGGGGACATTTTACTCACTGTATATTATCCGTCACTGCTCGAAGTAACAGGGAACTGTTCATCTTTTGATGTTGGGGGGGGGGGACTTTTACCATCAAAATCTACACCAACTTTTCATCACCAGCCGAGCTCAGTACGCAACCTAAGGAGTTGTTTGACCTTGTGGGAAATAAATACTGCCAGTGTAAATGTAATTCCATATAAACACTTGTCATGGTTTCCACGGCTGCCCACTGCAAAATTTATCATCAGAGCAGTAACAAAAGAATATTGCAGCCATTGTAGCCTTGCCAAATACAGAGGGAAAAACAGAATTAATTCTTGAAAGCCACAAGCTACTGAGGTAGCTTGGTCCACATCGCTCTTCCGTGGAAGATATCTCCGAGCCACGTGTTGCATGAGATGTGATGAGGGATTTTAGGCATTCATTTCCTATAAGGAATTCAGGGCTGTGTAAAACCTTGTGAACCTGGCAGGCAGAATATGTGGCATGTTTCATCACTTATTTATACTAGTTTGCCCGCATTTATTTACACTAGTTTGCCACATAGCATCTGCAGGGAACTACTTCTGAGAGAGAGAGAGAGAGCGCAGATGGGCTTAGAAAGGGGGGAGATAAGTGTTCCTGTATCAGGCTGGAGCCTGGCAACCGGCAGAGGAGCATCAGTGGGGAGGGGAGCTCCACAGAATTGGCTGAAATACTTTTGTTTTTCCGAAGAGAGACTCTCACAGCTAAGACTTCATCTCAACTTCTGACCTTGGGTTCATCCTGCATTCCTGCTCTTCCCGATCTCTGTAGTGTGAGATGCTATTAATGGCTAGGGGGGTGGGAGGAGGTGTTGGAGGGCCTGAGTGCCTGGGAAACGCTCGAGTTCGGGGGCACACCACCGGAAAAGGGTCTCTCACACTCCCCCGACTGACCTCTCCTTCCAAAGTGTGGTTTCGGAGAAAACTGCTGACATTGCAGACCCTCTGGCTCCAATGTGTGTACGTGCAAATGCCAAATCTCCTGCCCAAATCCCCCTGTGCTCTTTGCCTTGTCCATTGTATTGTGTTTCCCCTGCCTGCCTGCCCTGTTTGTTTTTCCTCTTGTAAACTGTCAATAAAAGGGCTTGGGGGGGAACAGGATGGCAGAGTTGCTCCCTGCTTCTCTCACTGGCCAAAACGACATACTGTCTCTGTTGCTGTAAGACTAGAAGGAGGAATGGGGATTGATATACTGGGGTTGTTTGAAGGTTCTGGCAGAACCAGCTTTTTCCCTCTTACCCATGTATCTACCCATAAAGGCTTCTTAGCCATCAAGGTACAAAGTCTGATTTGGATCACAGGTTTGGGGTTTGACCTCCTGTCTCCCTGCCCAGAAGTTTTCTCATGTGAAACTGTGTTTTTTTGGAGAGTTATTTTTGCTGGTTTTGCCCGTCCACTTGGCATACCCATTCCCATGGAGCAGAAAAACCAGTGGGGAAAAAATCCTTCTCACACAGTTTGTGTGTGGAAAAAACCCTGCTTGCTTTTTAATCTCTTTCTGCGCTGCATCTGTTCCTTGCTTGTAAAATGAACTGGTGTGGAGACTAATCTGGTTTGTGTGTGTATGTGGGTGTACTATTATAGTGGACAGTGGTGCTTTTAATTCTCTGACTTGCAACTTCATGTCACATAAAAATGTATCCAGGGGCAGAACACTTTTGTGGCTGGAAAGTCAATTTGTAGAAGTACTTCTTAATTTCCATTAAGGACACTTGATAGTTATTGCCCACAATCAGGCATTTTTCTGCAGCAGAGACTAGCGGGTGCTTTGATATTTTTGCTTTCACTGTTTTAGTCTGCCTTTACATTTTGGATGTGTATTAATTGCTGGATTCCTCTTGTATTTTGAGACTGTTCCCCGATCTAATCCTGTGAAGCAAAGTGAAATGAAAATCTCTTAAACCTTGAACTGAAAATCTCTGCTGCAGAATCACCTTAGTGATGCCAACACCCAGTATTTGCACAGTCAATGAAATCTTTAATGACCAATCAGAAGTTATACTGGGGAAAGCCTCTACCTGGTCCATCCACTTTCTAAAAACACTGAGTGGTCCCAGGAAAGGAGTCGGCAGGTGTCAAGGCACTTGTTTATTGACTGCACCATGTTGGGGATCCTTGAACTAAATATATATTAACTTTGTGCACAGATATGAAGCTCATGTACCCACTTCACAGGACTTTTGAGAAGTAAACTTGGGTGGGGGGTGAAGCATGCAAAACCCATGCTTCAGAGGAAGGGTCAATACAATTGTTATGGAAATACAAATATCAAGGAGGGAAGCAAAAAGCGGGGAGACTGGGGTCTTTCCTGTATGGGATTTTAAAAATTAATTCTGGCCCCATACTGCTTGAGTTTATCCCCTGATTTCCATGCAGTTGTGTGTGTGTGTGTTTTTTTTTGGGGGGGGGAGGTATTTTTTCCCTGTAGTTTCTTTCCAGTTGTTTTGAGGCCTCTTTCTGGAAGTTGATTTTCAGTCCACTTTTTCTTCCACTTCCAATGACTGGACCGTCAAGGTGAAACCACTCTTTCCTCCCTGCCGTGAGGATGAGTGAATCCTCTTTCTTTTCTGTTTATCAGAGGTACTCAGTTATTGATATATCACTGTTGCATAGTAAAAACGGGCTTAACAGTTTCTCCTAATTCACAACTTTCATTTTCCTTTTAAAGTAAGCCTGAATCCCCTTCTTTTACGGAGATATAGTGCAGTTTTTAAAAATAAGGATGTGCGTGCTGTGATACCTCCAGTGACACCACCCCTGAAAATTCAAATGTAAGGTATATGTAGAAGAAAGTAAACTGACTCCACAACTGTAAACATTTCAAGGGAGGGCAAGCCTGTAAAAAAACTGTGCTCAAAATTATCCAAATTATCAATTGCCAAGAAAATCAGAATTAAGTTGAGCATATGGAAAAGTCCAGAGATCAAAGAGTACTGTGGGAAGCTGCACAAATGGACGTGGGGGTAGATCCTTTACATCATCCTAATCATGGCCCCAACTCTTCCTTGACAAGTGTAAGTCAGTGTATAACACCTTTGGTGTGATCATATAACATGTTATGAAGAACAGGCAAAAATCAATTTGTTCAATTTAGCCAGTGAGATTGGAATGTTTGGCCCTGGAAAATGGAAATCTCCACTCCACCATGAAATTGCTGAATTACTTCAGGTTGGTTACACTTTCTTAACCTAATCTACCTTGCAGGGTTGCCATGAGGGTAGTCGCGTAGGTACCACGGGATGGGGGGCACTGCACCACAGGTGCACGCCATTGACGTCATGTGGGGGGTAGTGTCCCTTTCTCATATGGTGACTTTGCTGGTGGGAAAAGGCCCCACACACCCCTTCCCCCCTGCCTGGCCCTGCCCCACCAGCCAGGCCCTGTGGCTGAGCTAAGGTCAGTGAAGCAGAGCGGGGGTGGGGGATATGGGGAATGTGGCCCTGTGGGGGCACCCCCTCACCACCCCACCCCTGCCACTTACCAGTGGCCCAGCCAGGCTGCTTTTTCAGCCGTCTACTCTTTGCCGCCGGCTGAACTAAGGTAAGTGGGAGGAGTGGCGGGGGGAGGGCCCTGTGAGGGGCAGGGCTCAGGCACCATTTTGCCCCAGGTGCCATTTCCCACCCCCACCCCCTATGCCATTGTATGAGGGTAAGAGGGAAGTGAACTTGGGCAACCACAGCTTCTCTCAGCCCAAACAGGATTGCTGTGAGGATAAATAGGACCAGGAAAACCATGTATAATACCTTGGAGGAATGGCAGGATAAAAATGTGATCTGGGAAATAAACTGGGCTGCTCCAATGGAAAATCACTACAAGACAGTATAGGTTTTATATTTCTCTTTCTTTGTTTATTGACTGCTTAAAGATTTGAGAGAGATTATTTAGGATACCTCTGCTTTCCCTACCTAGCAGCCATCATAAGGACATCCAGCAATTAGCCTGAATACTAGAGGGCAAGAGCAGGCCTGTTTCATTTTAAATAATGGGGTGAACTACAACCTGCCAGCACATTTTTTTCTTATCTCTTAGGAATCAGGAGAAATAGAGAAATGGGATTAGGGTTGCCTGGCAGCAGGTTCCACCTGGCCAGAGACTGGAGGGCATTCGGGGGGGGGGGGATTTTCACATCAACAGTGTGATGTCATTTCTAGGGTTATCCCAGAAGTGATATGAGCCCTTCGGGGATAGGCGGCCTATAAGTTTAATAAAATAAAATAAAATAAATATCATATATTTTGCACTGAATCCTAGAATGGTATAAAGTCACTTCCTGTAACATTCCAAAATGACGTCATGCTATTGAAGCTATGACATTTTTTTTCTTTTCTTCATTTTCCCCCAACTGAACAGTGGCAGGGGTGAGGTGGGCGTTACTGACAGGAGATAACTAGAGGGAGACCAGGCAACCCTAGATGGGATGCTGCGATGCCCACAAACTCCAGATCTTTGGTCCAAAGGACAACCCTCTGGGAGATTTTTGTTTGTCTTGGAAGGTGGTTCAAAATGTACAAATGAAGCATCACGCAAACTTCACTGCTTGTTTGTAAGGGTAGTAAAACTTCATTGAAAAGTTGTGTCCCCCCACCCCACAAAAAAGCTTTCATTTTGTCAGCTGTTATCACCAGTCAAGCGCAAAGTTGAATTAAATAAGTTTTCTGACCTTGTCAAGGATAAATGCCAAGCAGGTCCCAACAAAGACCCACCGTCCTCCCAATCACAGCTTGTATAAGGCACTGCTGCTCTGTCTAGAAGTCACATTACCACATCAAGAAGAAAACATGAAGAAAAACAAGGAGGAAATAGAAGAAAACACTGAAGTATATTAAAGGTTCTATTAAGCATTTGCTCTTTGATGAATTGGTACTGAAATGCTATGCCTGTGTGATAGAGTTCTTATCTAATAGTATCTGTACCTTGATAAATGGTCACTGTCAACTGTATAATTCCATATTTACCTTAAGGAAACAGGTGATTTAAAAAGATAGGTAATTTGCCCTTTGAAATTTAGATCCACAAAGTTCACGAGGAGTCAGTTGCGTTAGCTTTTGCTATTAGAAGGAACAGCAGAGTTGAAACCATTTATCTTAATACTTTGGAGCCCAGAAAGCTCATTTTTAGTGTGCATTTCCAAATGGCAGAGTTCCATTGCTATAGTTTGACCTGAATAAATATGAGCAAATGATATGGGGGAGAGGAAAGGAGAGAAGGAGGTGGGGAGAGAGACTTCATTGCCCTGTGTGTAGCTGATTGAATGCCATAAACCAAATTTGAGGAGAGCACTGTCACTATCAGAGAATCGGGAATGAGAGTGAAGGGCATTAGCTCCAATGGTGTCAGTACCCAAGAAATATTTTTCATTTGTATTTGCATAGATTTCACAGTGGCACCCACAATTTTGTGTGCTGCTGCAGATCCGCCATGGCAATTCCCATGGAGGTTTTCTCTGCTTGCAGCTCATCCATTTGCTATTTCACTGTAAAAAGTAGATGAATAAAGTTTGTTTCATCTACTGATCTTGTGCGTGTGTTATTTTTTTCATTTTTTTGTTTTGAGGGGGCTGTCTGTGAAGCTACAATGACACAAATATGTGCATATTGCAGCTTCTTTAACCATGTCACTGTAGCTTAACAGACATCCCCCTCAAAACAAAAAATGGGGGAAACAACATATGCAGGGGGAGGACATGTACCAAGTTGTTCAAGGGTTGCCCTGCGGGAAGGCAGTGATAGGTGGGGGGCATGATGGGGAGAGTTCCACAATGTGAGCCCAGTGAGGAGGCAAGAAAAGTTTGGCTGGGGGCTGTGCACAGGAGGGGCAAGCTCCGGGTGCTGTTCTGCAAAGATATGCCACTGGCTTTTCCAGAACAAAGAGTTTCAATCAGTCTCCTTACTTCAGATGTTTTAACTTTGGGGCATTCAGGTAAGTTACCAATGGATTTGATGTCAGTTGTTTGAGGCAATTATAATTCTAATGAGGAATATATAATAGAATTGTTATTTATGAGAAAAATATATTTTGGCAGTCTGAGACTTGACTCCAGAATTGGAAGGATTTTTTTAATTTCCATTTTTTAAAATTATCTAAATGGTTCCCAAGCTTTCATTGTGGCCAACTTTTTTTGGAATGTATGGTTTTGTATAGATTTTATGGTTTTGTATAGAATGTATGGTTTTGTATAGATTTTAAGGCTTTTCATTTAATAAAATGGCTGCTGTTGAACAGTTACAAGCAGCCAGGCCTCACTGAGTCGGGTGGTATCAAGTCACCTAGCCTAGAATGTCCAGTCTTTATGTGATTTATTTTGTTCAGAAAGGAAGGTAAATTGTCTAGCATTACCATACTTAAGTCTCTATAAATCTTGCAACTTCATTTTTTCCACCAAATAATAATAAAAAGGGACTTTATTTTCCTCCCTTCCACCCATTCACTTTAGATTTTGTGCTGTTCACTGTCAGGGAGAATCTGCCCACCTTGGTAGTGTACAAAGCCCCCCAAGTATGATTTCTTCCAATGGCAGTGAATGATCGCCATATAGATCTACATCTATGGAGAGCAACAATAAGAAACAAATGGACACTTTGCTTTTTATTGATATAGATTATGATGTACACCACCCTGAGCCTACTGGGGAGGGCGGTCTAAAAATATAATAAATAAATACAAATAAATAAATAGCAAAGGCTTTTTAAAAAGTTGCCTGGCCTCTAGAGGACACTGTGTACCAAAAACTGCACTTACTCACTGAGCCAAAAACAAAATCCCCTCTCTTTCCATTGTAATTAAAAGATTTCATTTTCTGTTCAGTGGCATTCAAGCAGAATAAACGCTAACAGTCATGGATGAAGTAGCTGGAAGTCCTTTCACATTGATGGAAAACAATTAAAAGGCCCTAAAAGGAAAGTAGGAATTAGTGATTGTAGCTGGCTATGGCCGTTTCCGCACGGCCAAAAGCAGCGACGCGATGACGTCGCAAATTGCGACGCATCCCAAAAAAAGCGTTCACACAGACAGGCGGAGCTGCGGGCGTCCGCAGCCCCGCAGAAATGTGACGGTTCGCACTGAAGCGCTGCGGAAGCGGCGTCTCGCGACGTTGCGCCTGCGCACTTGCGAAGCCGTGCAGGCCCGACGTCATGCCCACGCAGCAGTGCGATGGACAACGTGACTGCCCTGATGTCCTGCCCGTCCCCCATCTGTCAGTGCCTCCCCTCCCAGCTACTGTCAGTCCCAGTGCATGGGTCTGGGAAAGGTGCTTGGCCATGCAGGGAAAGCACCAGGGACAAACGTGTGTGTGTGTGTGGGGAAAAGGTGACCCAGCTTGGCCGTCTGGCAGTCGCCATTTTGAAGACGGCTCCCTTGCGGCTGTTCGCACGAGTGCGGCGTCGATGCGTCACAGGGGGAAAAAGAGTGGTTTAAAGCGTTTTCTGAATACGGCGTCTTCGCGCCGGTTTAGCGTTTCCGCGACGGCGCGAATGCGCACCTCCGCCGCTGCGCGTGCGAACGCTCTCGCTATGGCGGTTCTTTTACCGTTGCCACGACGTCATATTTCGCCCGTGCGGAAACGGCCTCTGACACATGAGTAATCCTTATGAGCATGGTGCTTATTTATAGCACCAGCGAGAAGGCTGTGAAGCAGTGTAGACCCATTGCTGCAATTACTCTTGATTTTCTGCCTATAAGAGCAACAGAACACCCCACACCCTCAGTGTCCTGCCCCGATGATCCTGCTATATGGCTGCTTTTCTCAACTACTGAGGGTCTGGCAGTCTTTGTATGGCTGCTGTTCCTGTCAGGAGCTTGGGAGCTGATCTTGGTATCTGTGTGTTGTGCCTGCCTGCTTTTTCACACTCTTCTTCTTTATCTCACTCTGGACCTATTTGTGGGAAAACTGCTTGTTCACATTCCATTCACTTGAGGGAAGGATAACACAGAAGATGAAGGAGTTGGATTTATATCCCCCCTTTCTCTCCTGTAAGGGTTAGGGTTTACAAACTCCTTTCCCTTCCCCCCTCACAACAAACATCCTGTGAGGTAGGTGAGGCTGAGAGAGCTCCGTAGAGCTGTGACTAGCCCAAGGTCACCCAGCTGTTGTGTGTGGGAGTGTACAGGCAAATCTGAATTAACCAACAACAACCTTTATTTGGCATTTAAAAATAGGTTCTAGAGCAGAAAATTTACAGTATGGGTTAAATGTTCATGCACCCCAGCCTTGCATGGGCGGCAGCTCATATTTCACATAGAAGGATTCTCTAGTATCCACCATGTAAAATATTGAATCAAGCAAGCGCTATAAACAGGAGGTAATTCTAGATTAGATTGGAAAGCAGCTATAGTGCCATAATCTGGCCCAATGGCACAAAACATGGCAGAGCATGATCTACTCGCTTAAGAAAACAGAATTTGCCTATTTATATTTTGGAGGTGCTAGTGGAACAGTCTGTAGGTCTGCTCCCTTTCAAGTATCAGAAGAGTGTTGAAAGAAATGCAAATACATGTTATTTTCCTCTGAATTAGCTTCAACTACTGACTTGCTTAGGAATGCTTAGGAGAGGAAGGCAATGATACAGCTAGATTATCATTTAGAACAGGGGTGGGCAATTATTTTTTCCATGGGGCTGCATAAGAAACAGAAAATATTGTGGAGGGCCGGGCCAAAAGGCAGGGGGGCAAGGCGCTTTTGAAAGCCCCGCAGAAGCCGGCAGCCAAGGCAACCGGCTTCTGCAGGGCTTTCAAGGCGCCTCGCTCCCCAGCAAGGCGGGGGGGGCCAGTCAAGGTCATCCGGCGGGCCGGATGTGGCCCGCGGGCCGTATAATGCCCAGGTCTGATTTAGAAAGAACAGTCACAGCCAGAACTTTATCACTGAACCCAACCCTTGCCCAGAGCTGCATACATGACACAGTTGGGGACATCTACGATGTGGCACAAAAAGGAAGGCTGTACTTTCTCAATATCCTGGTTAAAGGGACATCTATATGGGAACTGCACATAATTGTTGGGCCATGGAAAGCAGCAGGGACAATCTGGCCATCATGTACAAAGAAAATTGGATTACATCTGTAGTGCTGCATTTAGCTAAGGGACAAAACTTTAGCAATCACAAACAATTTCAGTGGAATGCCACATGAGAGGCATTGTGTTGCAAATTGCTAGTGTGCTCTCTGGCTATTCAATATAGCTCCATAGTCTGATGACTAGAACAGGGTTCTGATGAGGTTGGACAAAATATTAGGTGTGTGAAGTATAAAATACCAATCTACGGTGGATTCTGCACAGCATAAATATAATGTCTTTATGATGTTATGAAAAGATCCATTTGGAAATTTTGTTTTTCCGCAGCATGGGAGAACACAAGCACTGTCAGCCAAAATAGATCTTTCCCCCCGCCTGCTGCATGGAGCTCTAGTCAGTTTCACAGGGGGACCAGCCATTTTGTGTGCAGCACCGGATTCTTTGTGGTGTTTCCCCACAGAGGTTTCCGCTGCTTGCAGCTCATTCCATTTGCTATTCTTTATTTATTTGTCAAATTTGGTATACCGCCCACCCCAGAAGGGATCTGGATGGGGTACAATTTGCTTGTTATGAATAATTATATAAGAACATAAGAACATAAGAACTAGCCTGCTGGATCAGACCAGAGTCCATCTAGTCCAGCACTCTGCTACTTGCAGTGGCCCACCAGATGCCTTTGGGAGCTCACGTGCAGGATGTGAAAGCAATGGCCTTCTGCGGCTGCTGAGGGTTATGAGGGTTGGTTCAGATGGTATATGAGGGTTGGTTATGAAGGTTGGTTCAGATGGTATATGAGGGTTGGTTATGAGGGTTGGTTCAGATGGTATAACCATATCAAGTTGGAGTACAAGGGATGGCATCTGATTTCAGCAGCTATCCACCCTCCAATGACCCAGTGGAATAATTCCATTTTACAGGCCCTGCAGAACTGCTCAAGGTTCTGCAGGGCTCTAACTGATGGTGGCACTAAAGGAGAGACAAGGCACCAAAGGCCCTGACCTGGGTGGAGGCTAGCCATATCATAGAAAGGCCAGAAACCACTAATAGATTTGCATAGCACAGAGGCCGAGAGGGGACATATGCGGAAAGACTAAGGTACGAAAGCCCCAGGCCGCAAAGTACCTTAAAGGTTAATACCAACACCTTGAAGGTGATCCATTGGAAGCCCGTGCAAATGGCACAGCAAAGGAGAGATATGGTTCCATATAGAGCTACCTGTGAGAAGCTGTGCTGCTGCATGTTGGACCAATTTCAGCCTCCAGATTAACTACAAGGAAAAGCCCTCATTAAGCAAGTACAATAATCTAGCCTGGAGGTGACTGTAGCATGGACCACAGTGGTCAGGTTGGTCTGAGAGAGATAAGGGGCCAGCCACTCCACCTGACACAGATTAAAAAATCCCACCTGGGTGGTACAGGTGGGATCCCTTGCCCCAACAGTGCCACCCCCAGGATTACTCATTTTCATTTCATTTTAACCTTTATGGCATATAAATTATTTCCATTTAAAAGAGAAAACTTTTAAAACATTTAAATACGGGTGTTTAAAATGCTTTCCAAGAATTTAGCCACTGCCAAGGTGATCGATGAATTACAGTCACTTAGCAAAAAGCAAGTGGCCTGGAACTTGGAGTGCTCAAGTCTTGGAAGCAGCAGAGGGTGAATTAAAATCATGCGCAGGTTACTGTGAAGACAGCATTCCAGAAGAATATGAGTTATGGTTTCTATAGATCCACATCCGCAACGACATAGTCTCTGATGTTTAGGGATCTGGAGGTATCTCCCTGAGGTTTCCGCTGATGGGAAAATATTGAGGCGTGCTAGCATGAATGCACGGCGTTGGTTAATGGATAACAGAGATGAGAGATATTTAGCTCTTGCTCTGTAACTTGGTTGTATTCCGAGGGAGCGGGGAGAGCATACAGCCACCTTTGTTGGATAGAAACGATGATGTTCCAGATCCCTCAGTCTTTCGTGGATCTGATTGAAAATATGCAGTTCACTATCAGTCCCAACACTGTCCAAATCAAATCCTATGGTACTGATTTTGTTCTCAATGACTTTGAACCAGTAGAATTGAAAGTTGTCTTTAAAAAGGTTTGAGTTTATATCACCTGCAAGTGATCTAAAATGTATTTTGAGCCAATACTTTATGGTGGCAATCCAAGCTTCTGTTTCCACATATGAGAGGCCAACTTCGAGACATAAAGTTGGATAGGTGACACTATTCGGGACTCCCAAAATCCTTCTCAGAAAATATGCCTGGATTTGTTCAACATCACGTTGGAAATCGCTTATCCAAATTGGGATGCCGTAGAGGATTTTAGGCAACAACTTTGCTTGGAAAATTTTTAATACGGCTTTTACTGATTGGTTTCCTTTTCCGTAGTAAAATTGGATTATGCCAGACATAGTACGTCTGGTTGATGAGATTAAGCAGGATCTATGAAGGGACCATTTTAGATTGTATTGAAAAGTGATCCCTAAATATTTAAAGGATTGTACCTGCTTGATCTCAATATTGTTGATTTTCCAGGAAAGAGGACGCCAGTTTTTGGAAAATACAATTATTTTTGACTTCTCACTGTTTAGTTTTAGTTTGTTGAGATCACAGTAGTCAAAAAAAGCTCTTAGATATCTTTTGAGTCCAATGGATGTTTGGGATAAAATAACAGCATCGTCAGCATAGAGAAGGAGTGGAACGGGACATTGTCCAATTTTAGGAGGATGGCCATTGACTTTGCTAAGGTGGTTTTGAAGATCGTTTATGTAGATGTTAAAGAGATGAGGTGCCAATATGCATCCCTGTCTGACCCCTCTGGTGATTGGAATTTTTTCAGATAATGTACCAGTTTGATCTAATTTGACCTGACAAGTGGTGTTGCTATATAATTTACGAATAAGCATAAGTAATAGTGGCTCCATTTGGAGATAAGTTAATTTTGACCATAGGATACTTCTAGAAATTGTATCAAATGCACTACTCAGATCTAAAAAGGCTGCATATAATTTCCCTTGACCCTTGGATTGATATTTGTTTGCCAGAGTGTAGAGGGTTAGGCAATGATCCATGGTAGATTTTCCAGATTTAAACCCAGCTTGTTCAGGGCCTGTGATGTTGTTTTCAGTCATCCATGTTTTTAACTTACTTTCGAGGTATTTAGTATAAACCTTCCCAATAATGGATAGGAGGCTAATTGGTCGAAAGTTTCCAGGATCGTTGGTAGGTCCTTTTTTGTGGATTGGTATTATTATTGAAGATAACCACGTCTCCGGAATTGAACCGTATTGGTCAATGTAAGTGAACAATTTAACCAAAATTGGGGTCCACCATTCAGTGTGTTCAGACAGGACTTCACTGGGAATCCCGTCCAGTCCAGGCGTCTTATTTTTCTTGAGACTTTTTATAATAGTCGATAGTACATTTGCCTCTGGTGGGGTCCACATTGGGAGATCCGTTAATTGTGGTTCGCTTTGCACTTCAATGAAATTGCTGGGTTCGGTTAAGAGGGTTGAGTAATGCTGTATCCATTGCTGTTCAGTGATAGTTGTTGTGTGATTTTGATTACTAGTGCCATTTACAATTGACCAGAATTTCTTGCTGTTGTTGGAATTCAGGGCTTCATGAAGTATATGCCATTGTTTGGTTTGATGAATTTTTTTCTTTTCCTTAATGATTTGTTGGTGAAGTTGTTTTGATTCCTTATAAGAAGCCAGGGTAAGATGATGATTAGGGTTAAGAAAATTCTTAAAGTCTTTTCGAAGACGCCTTTTGGATTGAATACATTCATCGTCGAACCAACCAGCTCCCGTCTTTACAAGAGCGGGTCGGGCCAAGGTGAATAGTTCGGTAGAAATTTTGGTAAAATAATCCATCACAAGGGAGTTGTCATTATTAATTATTGCTTCTTTCATATCTGAGAAGGCCGTTGATTTTAGAAGCATTGCCAGGGAATTAGCTGTATTGGTAGTCCAGTAGATCCTCTTATAAGTCACTCTATCTGTTTTGTTGGTTGTTTCAGTGTTGGAAAAAGTATTTGGTCTCAACTTCTGGAATTCTATGACTAGTGGCAGGTGATCACTCTCTGTTCGGTTATCTATGTCAAAGGTATGAATATGATCCATGGTTTCAGGGGAGCAAAGGCCAAAATCAATGGTGCTGCATCCCCTGGTGGAGATGTACGTATAGCCTCCTGAATTGGGGAATTTATTTGACCCAGGATTACTCTCACCTATCTTCAACCTCCTCTCCTGGCCTGACTGACCCACAGGAAAGAATTATTGGTGTTATATTGTCGTGGGTGGACAGCCAGGTGGCTCTGGTGTTATCATTGCTGACCTTGGTGCCAAGGCCCAATTGTAGTCTAGGCACCAGATGCTGCTCTGGGAATTTGGGAGGGGGAAGCTGAGGGGATATTTGGGAATACCTCTGCCAGTTCAGTAGAATCCTATAACTGGTCTTCCTATTCAATAAAGACTACTGCTTTATGTGCCAGGGTCTGTTTCTTGAGTAAAAACCCAGGGATCTAACAGCAATCCTTTGGCACAATCCTGGGTTAGAGGCACTCCTGCATGAACACAACAGGCAGGAGATGCTTTACTTCCCTCCCCTCCACCAGTTCACTGTAAATTTTGTGCCATCCACTATGTCAGGGCGAATTCTGTGCAGGTCACCTAGCAGGCTGTGGGCAGAGTCTCTGAGTGCCTGACAGGGTACAAAGTCGCCCAAGCACATTTTCTCCCCGTGGCATCGAGTATAACTGATCTTAAAGCAACATATTTATTATTGCCTGACCGTTGCAGGGAAGTCCCTCCCCCCCCCCATTTTGTGTGTTGCATATGAGCAGCTACACAGGTACAGCTGATCAGATTGTGGGACAATCAGCATTGCAGCAGGGGTTCATTTTTATATGGCTGCGCAGCTACGCATGTTACAGGATTTTTTTTTTTAAAAAAAGAAACATCTCCGGTGCAAAGGTCCAAAAGCAACCTGGATTGTTTCCATGAACTCCAATCACTGCCTGAACGGGTGAAGGCAGAGGTGGGATCCAGCAGGTTCTCACAGGCTCCTGAGAGTAGGTGACTAATTATTTGTGTGTGCCGAGGGGGGGGGTTACTAATTGGTGATTTTGCCACGTGATTTTTGCATTAGTTACGGCCCTCCTCTCAGCAGTAGCGCACAGAACTTGAAGCAGTCTAGCAGGAGGTGCACAGGCATGCGTGGCAGCCTGCGCCTGCGTGCATTCGTTTCCCGCCCAAGGATCGGCGCAGCGGCTGCATCCTTGCCACAGCTCTGCCCAGGAATGCCCCACCCCTGGCATTCCCAGCCATGCCCCCGTCGTGCCCCGCCCAGCCCCATTGGCGCTACGCCACAGTTTGAATCCCACCACCATGGGAACCTGTTACTAAATTTTTTGGATCCCACCACTGGGTGAAGGGCAAACATGTGAGTGAGGAAAAGGAAAATGGGTTCATTTAAAATGTCTGCAACCCAGTATACAAATGCTGTGTGGAATTCACCCCTCACAACTGTGCCCCACCCCCGAATTCCATGTGGACTTAGGGGGCAGGTGTTCAGTTAAACACTGAACCAGCCAGTGAAGTTTGGGAGAGAGTGGGAGTGTTCAGTGCCAGGCTGGCTTGGGTTGGCCCAGTTTTAAACTACAGATGTCGAGCCACACTGAGCACTGCATGGAACTGAGCAGTCAGTTTGACTGGTTCCAGCCTTATACTGTGGGCTGCACCCCTCCCCCCAGACTCCATTGTAACGTGTGCAAATGTCACAAGTTCACAACTTTTCCTTGTAGTGGTTTCGCAAGGGCTTTTGGACGATTGTGTCTGGTGGTAGGTGAACTTCTGCAGTGCCAGCAATTAATATAGATTAAAAAACGTGGTTTACCCACTTCAAAGAGGCGTTTGGTGATAACTGTGGCAGCTCTTTTCCAGACACCCAGCCTATTCTGTCAACCACTTCCATCTGGCCCCCTGTTTCAGACCAAAAATTGAGCAATTGAAGCCCCACAAAGCCCCAGGTCCTGATATTCTTCCGCCTGAGATTTTAAAAACATTTATTGATTGGTGGTCTCCACTTTTAGCCACACTGTTCACCTCAGTAAATAGTACTGGCATCATCCCTACTTTGTGGACAAATGCCATTGTAACCTCAGTATTTAAAAAGGGAGATCATTCTCTTCCAGGCAACTACAGACCCATTAGCCTGCTCTTGATAACTGGAAAGCTTTACGCTAAATTTTTGTTCAACAAACTTTCATCTTGAATAGATGTGAGCAAGATCTTGGGTCCAGAACAAATTGGCTTCAAAAAGGGCATCCCGCCTTAGACCATAGCAAGGTCCTTAATCTGGTTATCTCCAAATATGCTAAGAGAAGCAAAGTCAATCTCTACACTGCCTTCCTCGATCTCAAAGGGGCCTTTGATTCAGTCTCTCGGGAGCTCTTGTAGTAGTGGTTTTGCTGCTTTGCCTGCCCAGGAAAGAGTTGGAAGTCACTGATATACCTGAGAAGCTGGACATTAGCCCTTCCTGTGTATAAAGGCATTGTCTCTAGATTCGAAATCTCTTCCCCGATCTTCTGTCAGGCTGGAGTCTGGCAACCTGCAAAGGAGCAGCCGGGGGGGGGGGGGGGGGGGGCTCCACAGAGTTAACCAAGTTACTTTTGTTTTCCCTGAGAGGAGTCTCTCATAATGCCTTTATTTTATTTTTCTGACCTTGGTTCTTCTTACATTCCTGCTCTTTGCACCTTCTGTTGCTTGGGATGGTATTATGGGCTAGGGAGGGGGAGGAGAAATGGGGATTGATTTACTGGGGTTGTGCGAAGGTTCTGACAGAACCAGCTTCATCCCTCTTACCCATGTATCTACCAATAAAGACTATTTAACCCTCAAGTTATGGAGTCTGGTTTGGATCATAGGTTCAGGGTTTCACACCTTCACCAAAGTGCCCCACTCCAGTCTCTTTCTTTTGTTAACCTTTTGATGGAATACACTGCCTCCCCACAACACCATATCCCCCTCTCTCCTCTACCCTCTCGGTTCATCAAGATCTTCATATACTGGTCAGAGAAATGCCACCATTTTGTATTTTACCCCAGTAAATTCTCCCTATGTGTCATGGCACTGTCTTCATTGTATATTCCATGCAGTCTAATAACTCACAACTGTGAAGAGGTAAGACATATATTATTTATTTAGGAAAATATTTAGAGCTTGTCTTTCTCTGAAGACTCAAGAGGACTTATAAACACAACCCCAGGTTGCAGTAGGAAAAGAAAATCAATAAGACCAGTCCCAGCATGCTCAACAACATATGCAAGAAAGCTTCAACCACCTAAAATAAATAACTTCCATCTACAATATCCACCAGCCCCATCAGTTTTAAGCAAAGCCTCTTGGAAACTGAACTCTGCAAAAAGACAGGGAATAATTATCATGCATGGGAATAACAGGGAATATCAGGGAATAACTATCATGCACGCAACTCTCTTACTCAACAGTCGCAGCAAGAACATGGCGGCAGACTACCACACCCCATAGAGAATGGAGTTCAGCGTTACTATTACTGGGTAAGTTGACTGTGGGGGCGGGTTGGGGTTAGTGCTTACAGCTGTTAGAGACTTTGATTGCTAGTTTAATTGTTTGTGTTGTTATTTATTCATTCATTATTTCACATTTATAGCCTGCCCTTCCCCAAAGGGCTCAGGGTGGCTTACAATCAACAGATCACTAAAATCACAACACTGAATAAACAATTTAGTGACTCAGCAACAGATTAAAACAGTAATAAAAGATGGCAACAACCCACTCCCACCCACCCACTGCACCCATGAGAAGAGGCAAAGGCAATAGATGGAACACAGCATCACCTCGGCTGGCCAGATGGAAAAGCCTGGGTGAACAGGGCTATTGCAGGCCCTGTGGAAATCTTGCAGATCTCGCAGGGCCCTAACTTCTTTAGGAACCTGTTCCACCAAATGGGGGTAGTAATGCTGTTGTAGAGTTAGTGTTAGGGTAGTATGTTTATATATTAAGCTTAATGGCTGTTCTTACCTTCAAGTTAGTTGCCCTACCACCCTATAGATGGTTGGATAGTTAGAACTAGGTTGCATTTGCAGTTCTCATTTTTGAAGAAGTCACCATCTCTACCTGTATTTTGAACTGTTATTGGGCTAGGGTTATTGTTGTTTTTTTGTTAAATAATTGTGCAATATTTTTTGATATTTACTGATATTTTGTTAGCTATATTGTTATGATTGTTGTTATCTTGTTGATATTATATTGTTTCCTATTGTGTTATGCCTATTGATGCCTATTATGATTTGGAATGATGTTGTGATGGTTGCTATTTGCTGACTTCATTGCCCATCTTTATTGATGCTAACTATTTATTGTAATATATTGAATGTTACTGTTATTGTTGTATGCTGCCCTGGGCATTCTGGGGGAGGGCGGGAGACAAACCTAACCAATCAATTAGTCAGTCAGTCAGTCAGTCTGGATGGTATCATCAGGATGGTCTTCTAAAGATACCCTGAAAGTTTGGTGCTCCTAGCTTAACAATTGCACCCCTGACAGCAGGCACCCTCCAAATTTCCCTAGATTCTTCTTTTAAATCCACCCCCTTTGGCATGGATTTAAAGGGAGAATCTGAGATCCCCAGTTTCAGGGTGGGGGAGAATCCACCACAAAACAGCATCACTTTCAATGTTTTAACTGAGGACCCCAGATTCTCCCTTTAAGGTGGATTTAAAAGGAGAATCTGGGCTCCCTAGTTTAAACACCATTGAAAATGATGTTGTTTGGGGGTAAATTCCAGCATCACAGCGGCCACCCATGGGTGTGTGTGTAAAACTCAGATTTTGCATTGGGCTCCATTTTCCCTAGCTATGCCTCTGCCCACAGGGGAGGGCAGAAGAGACTGCTGGTTGGGAGCCCAGTCAGTGGGGGGTGGGTGGGCGGGGCAGGGGAGTCTGTTGTCCCTGGCCTCGGAGAGCTGCATTTATAAGCACTGAGGCGGGGGGCTTGGCTAGGCATGACCATGCCCCCCAGGGGTGGGTGGGGGTGTGACCCTGCCCCCTGAACCCACCCCATTAAAAATCTATACCTTCGTCCCTGCCAGAAGCTGCCTCTTTTTACAACATCTCCCAGATATCTTGTTTTGGAAGTGTGGAGTGAAAAGAGGCATCTTTTTAAGACATCCCACAAACATCTTTTTTGTGCTTTGTGGAATGGACCTTTGCCTTTTTGGTGGTCTCTGGTATCAATAGTACTCTTTGCCAACCACATTTCAAATGGCTTAGAATACAACCACAAAAGTGCTCCGGCTACCTTATTTTTTCACAATTTAACCTCAAATAAAGCAAAGCCAGGATGCTCCATCTTGCCCAGCCTTGTTGAAATCTGCAGGTGGCACTCCAATGTTAGAAGAATATTGACTCTTTGAAGAGGAAAGCAGTTTGCTTTGAAGGTACAAGCCAGTGGAGGGGGGATGGGGAAACCAGGCTTCAACTAGCCACGCACCCAAATTCCGGAATGAATTGAACTGCTTCTAGAGGCTGCTTTTAAATATGTCATTAAAGTCAGGAGGGAAACAATCAAGGGAGAAACTTGTTAACGTCACTTAAAGCTGCCAAGTTTAGAAATAAAGAGCAATTGAAGAGGGTCATCTATAATTAACAAGATACAGTGCAAATTGCAATCAAGCGTCTTTTCAATCAAGGAGTAATTATGATATTCTGGGCTGATTGAAGGCAGCAATTTTTTGGGGGTACTCACTTAATGTGATAAGCACATTTTAAATGCCAATAAAATGGAAGCCACCAGAGACAAGGTTTCGCTTCCTGCAAATATGCTGTCTAAATAAAGCTATTTTGATGGCATGTCTACCAGTCCTGTCGCTCAATACTCCATATTGAATGTGTGGTTGGGTTCTCCAGTAAATTCATCCCCTTTTCTGGTACCGTAGAAAGCTCATTCCTTGTTTGGTCTTACACTCAGAATGCATCCCTTCTTTCACTGCCCCGAGGAAGAAGGGAAAAACCACCTCTGATTCATGGTCGTTGCTCAGACTGTGACCAGGCCAGAACAAATGAGGGGGTGGGCGAGTGAGTTGACATGGGCCTACAATTTTGAGGGTGCCTATTCCCTCAAGTAGAGGCCAAGGAACCCTTTGGGAAAGAATACTGATAAAGAAGCGGCCGCGACTTACCGCGGCCGCCATTGCTGATGGGGAAGGGACAGCCTCCTTGGTGGCTGCCACCTTCCCTGGTGGCCTTGCGAGCTTCCAAGTGCTCGCGAGGTTTTTTCCGGGCCCTAGGGCACCAAGCAGTGACGCTGGGCACCCTGATGTTGGTGGGGAGGTGGGCCTAGGCAGCCTTTATAAGGCTGGGCCTGGCCTACAACCTCCCCATTTGCCGGAGCTCAATCGTTGCCCACCCACCTCTCCCTGTTTGGCCTTATGTTAATGCATGCCTGTTTTGTTAGAGGGTTGGCAGTTTGCGCATCAGGGATTGATCTTTAGCTTGGTGTCAGCAGGTAAAATACCCGCTTTATTGGAACCTCCTTATGAGATTTGGGGTGGAGCAAGCCAAGGGGTAACCTGCCCAGACGTGGGCTTCTATGGCTTGCGCCCCTGGCAGCTAAGAGTCTTCAGGAAGTGGCAACTGCCCATCTGGAATCTCACAGCTGCTCCAGCATGTGATAATTTTTCATCAGCAGGCGTGCTGAGAAAAATTTAGGTGTCTGGGGGACAGCACTCGTGCTGCCCAGCACACAGATCAGACCCTCATGCTGCGCCTTACGCTTTGTTTACCTTGAACCAATTTTGTTAATAAAATGGCTATGGCCAACTTTTCCGCAAACAAAAAGTGTGTTGTACTTTCATTTATTCCAGGAATGGCAAGGAGGCCTTTAGTTACTTCCCTCAAGCAGCAATGTAAAGTGTCGAGGGGATGTTTTCCACTTGATTGATATACATTCTCAGATCTATGTAACTGCTTGAAATAATAAATTAATGCTGATAAAAAGATATATGTTACCAGCCTGCTATATGTGTCCATTGCCATCTGTGCATTCTTTCCTTGATCTTTATGGCTTCACACACTTTGCAGACAACTAGGCTCCCCTGGTACCTCTGTCCCATGAGAACTGCATTAAATCCATTATCTTGTAGGGCAGGAAGCCAGGTGGCTTTCCCTTGCTGTCTGCCACCGACCTTGGGACACCTTAGCTCCAAAGACTGTTTTTCACAACCGCTCGGGGAAATGGGAGGGGGTTTCCAGTGTGGGGTAAAGGGGACTGTGAATGCCAGCTTCATCAGAACTGGCTTTGCCAAGTATGGTGATTCGATACCTCTTCAATAAACACTACTGATCAGTACTTCAGAGTTTGATTTTTGGCTTAAGATTCCGAGAGTCGAGACCTAACATAAAGAGAGTTAAAGGTGATTGCAACACACTCCCACTCCCTGAAGAGAGAAAGAGGCCCAGTAGGGGAGAGTGAGGAGGGGTGGATGTTTGATAGCTGCCTTTAGTCTAGGCATGCTCCACACACAAGCCCTTTATTGAAAATTCCTCTCAGAAAAATAAGCTGCTACCATTCTGAGGGAACAATGGAACTTTGAGAGGCTTTTAAGAGATAAAACAAAACTAGATTTTATTTATGAGCTTTCTTCTCAGATTGATGTTACAGAGAGTTTTTTAAGCGTTTCTGGTTCTTTAGGCAGAATATTACTTTAATGTTACAGATCAAATGCAGTTTCAATTAAATGGCTGTTTCAGTTTTCAAGATATAGCTTCACACAGGTGTCTCTGTTTAGGGTAAAACTCCCCAACACGGTCCTGAACACTCTCCTAAAACACCCACCCTTAACACCAAAGGGATTCACACTGGCTTGGAACAGAGTAAGCTCTGGGGTTTCTCTTAGCCCTCACTTAACTCTGCCAGTTAGGCTGACACAGCCTCATGAACTCTCTGGTCCAGTATCTAGGTGTGGTCTCCTCATGAGACAATAGCCAAGCCCTTTGTGTGTTCTTAGGAGTGTCCCCATGAAATAAGTTTCCCTCTTGTTCTCCACCAACACCAGGCCTCCTAGCTTCTGGTGAAAACAAGGATCTTTCCTCTCAGTCTTTGAGAACACTGGCCCCCTAGCCATTCTCCTTCTATCCGTCTGGCTCTCTCTGCCTTTAGACAATATCTCTTGACTGGATCTGAGGACTGACACAATCTCAGGTGTCACACAATCTGTTTCTGGTTCCAAATCTTCCAAGTCTGTTTTCTGACAGGCTCTCTCTACTTTTATAAGGGCGAGCACACGCTCTCTGTAGCACCTGGCTACTGCATCTCAGCCAGCCAATCAGGTTGATCACTTGGTTAACTTTTGGTGCTCCTGCTGTGCTGAACTGCACCTTTTAATGTCTGGTCGAAGGCTTTCACGGCCGGATTCAACTGGTTCTGGTGGGTTTTCCGGGCTGTGTGGCCGTGGTCCACCAGACTGGAAAACCCACCAGAACCAGTTGCACCTTTCAAAATTAACCATTTTAAAGCTTTGTCCATAACAGTGATCCTTTAGCACAAAATATTAATACATTTAAAATGTATTAAATATTAATATTTAATTAATGTATTAAAATATTAATACATCCTGAAATAGGGCTATTGGTTGTCCATCTGCTTCCAAATCTCACTTAAGATGCTGGTACTGACTTTTAAAGGCTTCTATGACCTGCCCAGAAGTACCTTTTCTCCCGTGTGACATCTAAAATCTTCTTGGAGTTTGATAGGGAAACAAATATGCCCCTTTTATGATGTTTAACTTCAATATTATTGTATTTTTAAAAAATGACTTCAGTGGTTGTTGGAGGTTTTCTGGGCTGTGTGCCCATAATCTGACCACACGGTCTGCAAACCCCACAACAGCCAGTTGATTCTGGCCTTCAACATTATTTATTTATTTATTTATTTATTTATTTATTTATTTATTTATTTATTTATTTATTTATTTATTTATTTATTTATTTATTTATTTATTTATATTTATTTATTATTTTAATTTTTATACCACCCTATCCCCAAGGGGCTCCGGGTGGTGTATAACAAAACTAATACAAACAAGTTAGAGGGCAAACCATACAATTAAAACAACAACAACCCATAAAAGCTCCAACATTAAAACATACTAAATTTCATTGAAACAGCGGTAATGTCATAATAGAAGGCACCCGGTAAATCCTTTCCCTTAAAACCCTCCCCCAGGGAGCGGCCGGACTCCTCCATAGGAGGATAATCTAGATGTAATCGAGCAGGGGAGCCATACATGCAGGGGCGCCATTATGACTTCACTGCTTGCTTCTTTTATCACTTGGGTGTTATGATTATGTATGGTTGTAACAGTGGGCTTCATTTGTCTTCCCTTCAAGTTAAGAGTTAAACCAAGTTTCTCCTTGTGATGCATAATATCATTTCTAAACTATAATTTATTTTTACCCAGTTTGGAGTTGCATTTTACCACAGCAAACTAGTCCTTTGAATAAATAACTACATTGGTGTGGGAGTGCTCATTGTTAACACATTGGGGAAAAAACTGTGATCATAAATATGATTGCACAATATTTTTGCAGTGTTTCACCACTGTGGTTGCACTTATGTGCACTGATGAACCATTCATGCAAAACAATCCTGGTGTGACTGTTGCTACCAGAACAAGTTTTCTTGTTCTGAGGTTGTATTATTCTGCCTCCTAAGTGTTTCCTACTTGTTTCCGCTGTTCCCAAAATGTCTTGCTTTAGACTTCTTAGTTGAACACAAAGGATAGGATGGCTTAATTATACTTGTCAGAACAACAGAACAGTCAGCACTCAGGCGTAGCCCTGAGGAAAAAGGGGATTCTTTATTCTAAATAAAAGAACTGTTTTCATTTAAAGATAGGGTTTATTAAGAAATAAGACAGTGTCATGGTTTCAGTAAGGTTCATAAGTGTAATGGTTTAATCTAGATTTATTATGCCTGTTTGAATCTGGTTGTGAAAGCCTTCAACAATACTTTCAATTTTTTTTTAAATCTAGGGAGCCCAGATTCTTTCTTTAAATCCACTCAAAAGGGGGTGGATTTAAAGAGAGAACCTGGGGAAAATTTGAGGGTGCCTGTCAGGGGAGCAATGTTTAAGCTAACAGTACCAAAATTTTAGGCTTTCTTCAGGAGACTCTCCTGATGAAACCACCCATGTTTAATGAAGATTGGTTCAGGGGGCCCAAAGTTATGGACCCTCAAAAGGGTAGCCCCATCTACCACTAGCTCCCATTGGAAACAATGGGGGATGGGGCACCCCTTTTGGGGGTCCATAACTTTGGGCCCCCTGAACCAACCTTCCCCAAACCTGGGTGGTATCAGCAGGAGACTATCCTTATGATACCACCTAGGTTTAGTGAAGTTTGGTTCAGGGGGGCCAAAGTTATGGACCCTCAAAAGGGTAGTCCCATCTACTATTAGATCCCATTGAAAACAATGGAGGATTGGGTCACCCCTTTTGGGGGTCCATAACTTTGGACCCCCTGAACCCCCTGAACCTTCGCCAGACTTGGCTGGTATCATCAGGAGAGCCACCTGACAGTAGCCTGAAATTTTGGTGCCACTAGCTTAAAAACTGCACCCCCTGCAGGCCAAAAATGGAAAAAACCAAAAAAAAATAGAAAAAGCCACAAACGAACCTGCAATTTTTGCACCCAGACATTCATACAGTGAGGCATAGAGAAACTTACACACAGTTCCTAGAGATATAAAAAGGGTGGAAAGATAGGTTTGGATGAGAGATTGGGAAGGGAGTAGTGGGGGTTTATATGTTACTTAAGTTCAGCTGAGAAGTTCTTGGAGAAGGCAAGGATTCATATGCCAGCACGTGAATCCAAGTGAGTGCTAGCTAGAGCTAGCCTGAGCTAGCTAGAGAGCCAGAGTTCTAGCAAGAGAGAGCCCCTGAGCTTGGAGTGAACTGTAGTCTTATATCCCATAGTATATTTTGGGGCGAGCGCAAGGAACTCTGTTCCTGCAACTTCCTGGATTTTCATGCTGGGATTGCTGGGTTGAGCTGATTAATAGCTCATCTATTGATCTCTAAGTGTTGGGACAATAGAGCCAATGGTTTTGTGATCGGATCAGAGAGAGCCTTGAGTGGCCTTATGCAGAACTCCTTTTAGGAGTCCCTGTCTTAGGTGTGTCATGTAAATTTGGCTGAGGTGTGAGTTTGACAAGGAGGAAGCACTTAGTAAACGTTAATGGTTGCTAAAAGGCAATCAGATAGGAAAGTTTGTGGCAAGGTGTGCCATAGTCCCTTTGTATTGTAAGAACCTTTGCTGGGTGCGATAATCAAGAAACATGTCCATGAGGCTTCCAGTCTCAGCTGACTGGAATAACTCATTCAGTGATTTGCACTTGGCCTGTTTTTGCTTTGGGACACTCTGCTACACACACAGGGTTGCTAGCATTTGCTAGTACATATTCCATAAAATCATATTAAAATCCATATCTCAATAAAGCAGGGTCGGAAGGGCAGGGCAACAGTATTTATTTATTTGTTTGTTTGTTAAATTTATAGGCCGCCTCATCCCCGAAGGGCTCGAGGCGGCTCACAACATGGCTGTTCTCCAGGACAGCAAATCAATACAACATAAAACTTAAACCCATTAAAACTCAAACAGCAGTTAATAACAATAAATATAGACTAGTCTCTTCCATGCTGGTCCCCCATCCAGGAAAGCTCTGACTTCTTAACAATAGTTGCAAAATATTGTGTTGGTCTTTAGACCCTTGGAAAGGGAATTTTAATTCTCCAGCTAGATTCTTTTGATCATGTCTCATATTGTTTTCGTTTAATCTTACACATCTCCCAGGGTGATAGCAACCCATCTCATCTCATTGCTCCAGTGCATTTCCCCCTTCTTCTTTGATTATTTGCTGGGTTTGCTTGCCGATGCTCAGTCGCCTGTTTATTTATTAATGGCAATCACACTGTTAGAGACATTTGCAAATGCCTCTTGAGATGCTCCTGTTTCCCTGGTGTGCTGCTTTCCATTTCCCTTGTCATTGTAACTTCCCATTGTATTTTGTTCAGTTTAAATGGGTACGCTGCTATCTTGAGTTTAAATCAATGAGAACCTCAGCCATAAGGGACAGGTTTTTTCCTGCTGTTCCAGTGTCAATTACTGCTACATAGACTGACAGGCTGAGAAAATGTCCAGAGTCTGTATATGATACCACATTAACTAGAAGCATAACATGGTTTTCCAGGAAATTCCACTACCGTGTATGAATGTAACGTGCCGTCAAGTCACAGCTGACTTATGGTAACCCCTACAAGGACTTTCAAGGTGAGTGGGAAGCAGAGGTAGTTTGCCTTCCTGTGTAGGCCCTTCCATGCTGGTCTCCCAAGAGAGAGGTTACACCTCTGCCCTTCCTCCTTCCACTGGTATATTTCATATTTATTGTACCCTGGCATTGCTACTATAAAAAAATGGAGCTGTGAGGCTTCGGGTTCAAATCTCCCTTCTGCCATGAATCTCCTTAATGGCCTTCAGCAAACTTCTGTTCACACTCAGTACTGCATCTGCAGTGGAGTGGTGCTAATGCTGGCCTACCTTACAGTTCTGTTGTAAGAATTTTAAGATGATTAAGAGATAAAGCTGAACATGTATATCTATATATATATATATAAATCTGACCAAGTCAAAAGTTTCAACTACTTGGGAATCCGTTTCCAATATAACTTGAATTGGACCGAGCAGTACAAGCACATCTCCCTCTCCACCAATCAGTGCGCGGCAGCAATTAGGCGGTTCTTCTACTCCCAAGGGGGTCAATGCGTCCCAGCAGCAGTGAGAGCCTTTGAAGGCAAACTGATCCCAAAAACCTTGTATGGCGCTCCAATCTGGCTAAATCATAATCTAAAGCCTCTTGAGTCTATACAATCTAGCTTCTTTCGCAAACTACTTGGAATTTCGAACAGCGTGTCATCTCTCTCCTTATGTTCGGAATTAGGTCTAATCTTCTCGAAACACGTATATGGCTCTCCTCACTTCGATACTGGCTGCGCCTCCATTTCCGACCAGAACAGGACAGCCTAACAAAGCGAATGCTTTTGGATTCCTACCTCTCCACTTGGAGTCTCCTGATCAAGGAAAAAATTAATTCGTTAGGCTTTGCTTTAGACTTCTTCATAAACATGGATGAAGAGCAAATAGTCAAACTTCTGTTGCTAAGGATACTCGACATTGAAAATCAACTGCTATCTACTCAATACATGAAGGGCATTTTACCGGAGGGTTCCCACCCTCTTCCCTTCAGTAAAGGGCTACCAAGGTACTTTTACAATATATCTTCATCATATCTCCGACGTACCTTAATGCTAGCCTGACTGAACGCCCTACCTTCAGCAGTCCTGAGTGGCAGATTTCTCCAGATCCCATACCAACAAAGAACGTATCCCTGCTCACTGTGTCCCTTGCGAACTATATACTTCATCCAGAAGACAATATATAGACCCACACAGTGAGAACTATGCCTACTCACCAGACAAGGTCAAATCCTTCTTTCTGCTTTGTGATCAGTCTCCTCAGAGATCCCTAGACGTTGCCAAATTCCTGGCGCTGGCACAGCAGATTCACCACAGATTTTAGTTTATTTATTTATTTATGGTTTTAACTGCAGGAAATGTCTGAACCTACTTATTTTAACTTGATTTTCCTCAACCTCCCTGTTGTATTTTAAACTTATGCCAATAAAAAGGTTGATGATGATGATGATGATATATATATAAATCTAACAGTGTGTTTGTCCCTGATGGTCTCCCTCAGAAGCTGCTGGACGGATTGCCCCCAAATTTTCACATGACATTCCTCCCTGTTGCGGGCAGGTACTCGGACCTTCAAACCGCCAAAGGTCCATACCTGAGCCAGGTAAAACGTCTTTTTCCTGGCGCACCAGGCCACAAAGCTGCCTCTGTTTAACTGTCACCCTTAGAATGTTCGTGCAGCCTGTCTGTCTGAGGGCTTGGTATGAGGGCTTAGGATGTTCGCGCAGATGGGCAGAGATGAGCAGTGAAAACAGTAAATAGGTAATACTGTTAGGTAATACGAGTGGAAGTCAAACACATACACACTTTGCCATGTGAGACATCAGGTGGGGTTCCCCCCATCACACACAGGTAACTTTCACTCTCTGTGCCTCACCCACTGCTACCACACAACACACATCCAGCTCATCCTCACACACCTCACTCTGCCCTCCCTCACATCCAACCACCACTTTCCCACTTCCTCACCCATAGTCGCCACAGCTCTCTTTTACTAAAGATGAGCTGGAGTTTGCCTTTTTCTTCTAAGAAAATCTGTGGGGTGGGGGCGAACCAACACTACTGGCTCTGCTTCTTTTGCACATGGCCCTTTAAGAACCCAGGGAGCTGGCCTCGATCTGAGCGCCTCACCACCTGCTGCCTGACTGGGATAGCTTGCTTGCCCCAGTTCTGCCTTACCCAAGCCAGGACTGTGCGTGTCAACCAGCCTCATGGGCAGCGGGATTCGCACTCTGGACAGTTCCGTTGTGGAATGGAAAGGGTTACCTTATACTAAAAAAACAAGACCGCACCATATAACGATGTGCATTGAAAAGGGAAAGAGGGATTCTATTTGATCACCCCAAAAGGTTATGCCGGGGATCATTGGACCTGCATGGACATCTGTGTGGGTTGCGAACTGTGATGAGAAGGACAATTGCCACAGCAAATATATTCCAAATTATGTTATTCTAAGTCCAAGCTTATTTCCCCTCTTTATGATTCATCTGGGTCTTCTCAGTTCATGTTGCTATACCTTTTGACTTAGAAGGATCTCAGGAACAAATGGCAAAGGAACATTACCTGTAGCAAGGATTTTTTAAGTACATCCAGACACAAGATGTGCGGTTCCAAGGGAAAAAAAATCTGTGCCTGAAGAACATTTGCACAGTATAAGAGTGACTGATATTTATTGATTGATTGATTGATTGATTGATTGATTGATTGATTGATTGATTGATTGATTGATTGATTGATTGATTGATTGATTGATTTGGGTGCTGTGTGGTTTCCGGGCTGTATGGCCGTGTTCTGGCAGCATTCTCTCCTGACGTTTCGCCTGCATCTGTGGCTGGCATCAGATCCTCTGAAGATGCCAGCCACAGATGCAGGCGAAACATCAGGAGAGAATGCTGCTAGAACACGGCCATACAGCCCGGAAACCACACAGCACCCCAGTGATTCCGGCCGTGAAAGCCTTCGACAATAGATTGATTGATTGATTGATTGATTGATTGATTGATTGATTGATTGATTGATTGATTGATTGATTGATTGATTGATTGATTGATTGATTGATTGATTGATTGATTGATTGATTGATTGATTGATTGATTGATTGATTGATTGATAGACCGCCCCATCCCCGGGAGGCTCTGGGCGGTGCACAACATCAATATGTATACAATATATAATAGAGGTTCACAATAGTGACCACATAACCATCAATACATTAGCTAAAATCCATTAAAATCCATTAAAACAGCGGTCAACACAACAATGACAGGCGTCCTATAACCCAATTCATTAAACGTCTCCCCAAAAAGAAGGAATGGCCAGACTCCTCCCTAGCAGGGTAACATAGATGGAAACAGAAATAAGATGGTAAAATAAATGCGTAAGGGCGTAAGGGGGGGGGGGCTCAAAGTAGAGTCAAAACCAGAATTTTCCAATCCTCTTAAACTCTGTATCCTGATCAAGAAAATTTGTGCCACCTCTTATTCCCCCCCCACCAACCCCACCAAAAACATTGCCTGCAGATCCAACTACCTGGAGATCTGTCAGAGTTACAATTGATTCCAGATGACAGGGATCCGTTCCCCTGGAGACAATGGCTGCTTTGGAGGGTGGATTTTGTGGCATCTCAGCCTCCCCCAACCGTGGCCTATTCTGCACACACATACAAAGACATTTGTGGGGCATCTTAGAAAGGGGCAGCTGCTTCTTGTCACTCCACACACTTAAAATAAGACATCCAGAGGACAGCTTCAGAAAAGACTGCTGCTTGATTTGGTTCCAGACAGCAAAGGCATCAGAGGGGAAAAGAGACTGTTTCCCGCCTGACCATTTCTCTTTCTGGTCAGTTTCACCCTCCACTTGGCATGACATTTTGTGTGCTGCTGAAGGGATTCTCACTGCCTCCATGTACTGAAGGTTGCCTCAGGATGTTTGCTCTGCAGGCTCTAATCCTGCATGCCTTTTCAGCCCAAAAGTGCATAGTTGTACTCAGCTGGTCCTGCCAATTCTGGCAATAGATAGTTTCTTAAAAAAAAAATTTTTTTGAGGAGTCATCTTCAAAGATATCCAGACACACATATGAGAATCTTAGTTGCTTAGAAGACTCCAATTGGAAAGCATTGGGACCATGGAGGACAGATCTACCACCCATTGAGAACCATTACCAAATGCTTCTCAATAGGCCCAATGTAAGGAATCAGCAAGGTCCAGTCCAAAAGCAACCTTTAATAGTTCTTTATTGAGCCGGCTTTCATGATCGACTACAGGCAATGCAGATTCTGAACCCTCCCTTCTCGGACAGCCGCTTTTACGGGCCTCTATTCCCGCCAAGGGCTGAACATAAACAATTAGCAGTTCCCACCTAACAAACCAAAAGCAGTTTCACACAGTGCTATGTCACGCAGACAGAAAGCAAGGCTAAGCAAGTGATAACAGACGTATTGGGCATTCAGCCCAGCGTAGCACAGGAATCCTCTCCAAGGCCAAACTCTCAACTATCACAAAGACACAACCTTACACCCAGGATTGGAGCCTGCACAGCAAATGTCCTGGGACAGCCTTCAGCAAATGGAGGCAGGGAGAATCCCTTCGCCAGCACACAAAATGTCGGGTGCAACCAGAGGGTGAAACGGACCAGAGACTGAAATGATCAGGCAGGAAAAATAAGACGCCTTCTGCGCTCTGCATTCCTCACAGCCAGGGAGGAGACATCTTGCAGGTGCCTTAAGGAAAAAAGGTGCACTTTGAAGTGTTTTCCAAAAAAGACTTCTTTGAGCTGAAATAAGGCATCCTGAGGACATCTTGGGGGAAAAGCTGTGCAGAATCCCTTCCCGAGATGTCTTTTTAAAGGTCCTCATGACGTCTTATTTCCTCTGTGCAGAATGGATCCTACTTTCACCAGGCAATGGCCTCAAATCTCAAAGGCTCATTCCACACATGAAGAATAATGCATTTTCAAACGGCTTTCAGTGCTCTTTGAAGCTGTGCAGAATGGCAAAATCCACTTGCAAACAGTTGTGAAAGTGGTTTGAAAACGCATTATTTTGCGTGTGCGGAAGGGGTCAAAGAATTTCATATGTGAGAGCTGCAGGTCTGTTCAACTGTGTGTGCATATAGTTCTTTCCCTTCCTCTTATTCTTAGCATATATATTTCACTTTCCAAGGGAAACTTTGTTTGTTTATTTATTTATTTATTTGTTTATTTATTATATTTATATACCGCCCTCCCCCAAAGGCTCAGGGCAGTGTCCATCAGTGATAAAACAATTTAAAACATATCATGATACATAAATTACATAAAATAATACATAAAATACTAAAACTGCAGATGGCTTCAACCTCTCCCTCCCCCCCTTGTGTACCCACGGGAGGCCAGATGTTCTTTATGGCAGAGTTGACATCACCCCGGCTGGCCAAACGCCTGGCGGAACAGGTCCATTTTGCAGGCCCTGCGGAAACTTTGTAAGTCCCGCAGGGCCCTGATCTCACCTGGAAGCCTGTTCCACCAGGTAGGGGCCAGGGCCGTAAAAGCCCTGGCCCTTGTAGAGGCCAGCCGGATCGCCTTGTTGAAGTTCATGATACCTCTTGGGTGGAGCTTCACGGCACCCCTTCTCTGCTTCAGTGTGGCCAGATTCCCAATTCTGAGGATGTTCTCTTGCTTTATGTGCAAATATCATGGCAGCAACAAAACACATGCGCATAAGGAAAATGTTCAGGTGTGGTGTAGTGGGACATGCCATGCGCTCAAATTATCCCATGCAGTTCTAAATGAGTACTGCTCCACCATTTGTTATTGTTTCTTCAGTAATTTAAATGTCTTCCTACTTCACCGAAGCAAAGCTGAGCCGCAAATAGAACGGATGCCTGCACTTCTTCTGTCCCTTCCCATCCTGCATTCCTTTCTCTCTCTTTGTGCAACCTTCCTCATGTCACATTTCACATTGTCATCTCCTCTGATCAGGACTCCATGAAGCGCATGGATGGAGCCACCGTTACAAGAGCATGTAACTCTTTTTCCATTTCTGTTTTCCATCTGTTTTTTTTTCATCTGAAGAGCCTGTGAGGATGGGCAACTCATGAGTAAATGCACAGTAGGACCCAATTCGGATCAGAACCACGATACGGGAGAAGTAGGAATGCCTGCCTCCTCCCTTGTGCAGTTTTTAGTGTCTGAAAGAGATGCTCATCTTTGTGGGTATTCTGTGCAGTCCCACGTTGTGATTGCACTTGTGCAGGCCTGCCATGGAAAGATTTTCAAGCTTTTTGTCTGCTCTTCAGCTCTGATGATGTCAGACCCCAGGTACGAAAATAATAGAAACTGTAAATTTGCTCTAAAGTCTTTATTTTGAAGCGAAAGGTAAACATCAGCAAAGACGATTCTGGGGATCCCGCGCGAACTACTAGCCTATATCCCCCAGAGCTCCCCGCCCCTTTGTTGCCAAATGGTTCACTCTATTCCCACTACAAAGCACTACAGGGCTGGGGACATTTCACACGTGATAAGAGTGGGTTTTCCTGGCTCCCAAGGCCGCAGGCAAAGGAGAGTGTGATAACCAGAAAAAAAGCCATACATTTCCCTTTACAAATGCCCACCGCCCCCAACCGTCAGGCGCTGGCCTGACAGATGAGCCCTTGCTCCCCTGCCCCCACCCCTTGGGAGGGAAGATTCCCACCCAAATGGTCTCATGATGGGAGGGGGAGGAGTGCTATCCCTTCAGTTTTCCTGCCGCTGCCTCTTGCTCCACCTCTGCTGATTCTCCCCCTCACACCTGGCCTCAGGTCCCTTGGGACAGTTTTTCACCAACGTGTGAGGGGTTTTTTCTTCTCTGTCATGGAAGTTGGAAGGGGCCCTGTTCTTTTTCAGCAGTTTGTACTTCAGCTCACGCTGGCCCTTGGGCCCTGTGAGGTAGTTTTGCTGTCGAAATTTGTTGAGTTTCTTCCCTTTTTCCATGGACATTCAGAAGAGTTCTGCCCTTTTCCTGGAAGTTTTCCCCACAGCTCTGCTGATTCTTTACCTCACATCAGGTTTCCAGCTTTGTTAGGTGGTTCAGTGAGCAGCAGTGGCGTAGGAGGTTAAGAGCTCATGTATCTAAACTGGAGGAACTGGGTTTGATTCCTGGCTCTGCTGCTTGAGCTGTGGAGGCTGATCTGGGGAATTCAGATTAGCCTGTGCACTCCCACACGCGCCAGCTGGGGGACCTTGGGCTAGTCACAGCTTCTCGGAGCTCTCTCAGCCCCACCTACCTCACAGGGTGTTTGTTGTAAGGGGGGAAGGGCAAGGAGATTGTCAGCCCCTTTGAGTCTCCTGCAGGAGAGAAAGGGGGGATATAAATCCAAACTCTTCTTATTCTTCTTCAATCTCAGAGCAATAGGATTGCTCTTATTTCTTTGTCAGCATGTTGACCAGGACAGATGTGAGTGCTCTTCAGAACTGCAGAGCAGAAAAAAGCTTGAAAGTCTTTCCGTGGCCGGCCTGCACAAGCGCAGTCCTGATGTGTGTCTGTACAGAAACCCACTCAATGAACTACAGTTACAGGTAAGTGCCACTCTGTATTTTTTCTTTATTGGCTAACACTCCTCCCCCATCACAGACCCATCCTGTGAGGTGGGTGGGGCTGAGAGAGCTCCGAAGAACTGTGACTATCCCAAGGTCACCCAGCTGGCATGTGTTGGAGTGCACAAGCTAATCTGGTTCACCCAATCAGCCTCCACAGCTCAAGTGGCAGAGTGTGGAATCAAACTCAGTTGTCCAGATTAGAGTGCACCTGCTTTTAACCACTACACCACGCTGGCTCTCCAAGAAAATGTTACCTCGAAGTAACGGGTTAAAATTATTAAGCTCAAAAAGCTCAAGCCGATACAGAATAAAATCAAAGAAATATTTTATTCGGCCAACAATGGGCAAGACAGTATCAGAGGAGCCACACAAAATGGCAGCGGGTTCTTACTTTTATAGGATAAAGACAGGTTACATCAAAATGGCAGAAAAGAATACACCCCGAAAATGCCCACATCATCAATCAATCATGTAAAAAGGTGGAGATTTTCCTTTTCCCCAAAACATTTGGGGCTGGCTAAAATCCTTATTGGAAGATGTCAGCATTTCACCCTTTGCCGTTTGGTTAACTAAGGCCCTGTCTTTACTTTATCAGCATTGTTCTTTGTTGCCCTATTTTCCAGACAAAGAGCCTAAACATTTTCTATGTTCCCTTCTCTGTATCAGAAACGGGCAACTTCAAGGTATCTTTTGGGGAGATGGAGATCTCGAAGACAGTTTAGTTCGCATATTCTGTGGAACTGCGAACAAGGGGCATTCTTCAGGGTTATCAAGCCTGCTTAGTAACAGTGAGAGAACAGTAAGCATTAAGGCCTGCATGGTTTCTTTGGTCAGCAGCTTTATGGTTGCCATCTCCCCATTATAGGAAACATAAGGGGGGGGGGGGAGAAGAAACAGCCTTACTTATAAGTGATATTAAAACCCCTTTCCCTTTTCTCTGCGCCCACAAAGACAAGAATTCCTCCTTCTCCTCCTACACAGTGCTCCTAACTCACATCAGAACTTGCTGTGCATTTACTCAAGAATTGCCACCTGGAACTGGTAGGTACAATACAGCTCCAAGCCTCCATGGCAAACTTGTTGAGTTTGTAACATCTTCTTGAACTCTGGCCGTTTCCTCACGGCCATGGTAAGGGTTGGGTCGGCGTACATGACGCTGACCCAACCCCTCTGGGACCATTTGCATGAACGGTCCCAGAACCTCCCAGGACAACGGCGCTGCACTGTGCTGTCGTCAGGTCGACCTACCTGCTCTGCGGCCCTCGGGCAAGTCGCCGAGACCAGGGGACATGCCCCCCTGCCCTGTGCGACCGCTCCGGAGTCGCAGGGCAGAGGGGGCATGTCCCCAGGCCTCGGCGATGTGCCAGAGGGCTGCAGAGCAGGTAGGTGGACCGGACACGGGGGGAGGGAAGGCGCATTGGAGCCGTTTCCATTCGCACGGCAGCGGCTCCAAGCCGTCGTTTTCCATAAACCTCGCTGGGGAAGCGAGGTAGGAAAACAGTGGCTTCGCGCCGCTCGGGCAGCGTGGCTGCGAAGCAGCTGCATCCCCTGTGCGAGTGGCTCCCTGGGGACGGCGTTTTTGTCATCCCCAGGGCGCCATATTTGGCCCGTGCGGAAAGGGCCTCTGAGATGCTTTAATTTCCAAAATAAGACAGAAGACAAATGGTAATAGTACCAGTTTTTTTCTAGTATAATCCTTCATTTTTTGAGGTCAGATGCATCTGATTAAGTGACCCCCGACTCATAGAATCTAATACTGGAGTAAATTTTGTTAATTTCTGAAGTGTGACTGGATTTACACTTCTTTTTGATTGTGCAGACTAATGCAGCTACCCAGCAGATATCAATTTTCAAAGTAGCCACATATGCAGGTTTCTCTTCTGCACAGACTGCCCTGTGCAAGAAATAGGATTCCCTCTCCCACACCCAGTCTGCAATAAAACTAGTCACATTTAAGGGGCTTAAAAGGTGGTGGGTCTAAATATGACATGAAAATACATCAGTCAGAAAAAAGGATAGCCAGCACTGGAAGCATTTTTAAATGGTAAACTTTTGGAACTGCAGTCCATCGCACATATGGGATGTTCAAATCCTATTGGAGTGAGTAGGATTAAAGCAGCCTGTTACGGCCCTGATCACCCCCATATTATTATTGCCATAATATTTTCTTCAAAAATCATATTGGCAGAAGCCAGTTGTCATACACTTCTCTATGAAGGTAGCAGCATGTCCAAAGGTCACAAGGCTGCTTTACAAAATCTAATTAAGAGAATGAGTTACTCCTGCATAACCTGGAGGCCTCATCCTGTTTAAGGGCATGCTTGATTACCACACCTTGCAAAGATACTGTTAAGACAAAGAATATGGAAAGCCACTTTACTATCAGATACTGCCTTTTCCCTATCTCTTCTGGAAACCAGGTCAGCAACAAAGGGTTGCTTCTCTGCCTCCCCTCCACCTTTGTTATGACTCTCCTAAACCACTCACCTTATCCCGATCTAAATGTCTCAGCCAAATCTGAATATCCTGGGCAGTGTTTCTACAGAGTTACTCTGCATAAAGCCATTCTGTGCTTCCTGATTTAATCTAAGAGCAATTGACCCCCATTGTCCCGGGTACTTAGAACAATAGAAGAGCTGCTAATTAGCTTAGCCCAGCAAGCCCAGCATGGGAAGTTCCAGAGAATTTAGGAAAATGAGACTTAAAACTCACTTGTTCCCACCCCTACCTTGGCAAAAGGGTATAAAAGTACTGTGCACCCCAACTCCAGTGCTCATTGCTAACTTGAACCTTCCTTGGTCTTGTTGGTGTGAGACATGAATTCATCCTTCACCTGGATTCAGATGCTGGTCATTTGAATCCTTGCCTTCTACAAGATCTTCTTCAGCTGAATTTAGGTAACGTATAGTCCTTGCTTCCCCAACTCCCTGCGCTATCCTCCCACCTATCTTCTCCTCCCTGTTTATATCCTAGGAACTGTGTGTATGTGCCTTGACTTCTTACTGTGTGATTGTTTGCAACCAAAATTTATATAAAAATATTTAAACTGCAATTTGGTCTTTTGTGAATTCTCTGCAGATACGTTTCAAGCCATTTCTGGTATACATAGTCTTTAAAAGATCCCTACCCAGCCTGCCTATCGCATTGCTAAGCCAAGTTATTTTCCCCATTGCTACTTAAATAGTTGTGTGCTGTTACACTCTTAGCAGTTGGTGGAGATTCCTTAAAAATAAGTTTACAACCTGTGAAAGCTGGGTAACAAGCCTAAATATGTCCAGGTTTTAGCCTCCCCTCCCCCTTTTATTTAAAAAAAATATACAAAACATATCATGATGACAAAGAAGTACACCATTATAAGAAAGCAGGAATGTGGTTGACTTTTCAGTAGATGACTTGATAGACTAATACATGTTCATAACTGTCAGAACATGAAAAGTGAAGCTAATATCATTAAATATAAACAAAATGTGCAATCTTTATTACAAGAGGGTAGTTAAGTTGTGTAAGTGAACTGTAGGGAGAAATTCTGAAAATACTGTCCAAACATTATGGATTTGGGAGTTTTGAATTAACAAGCCTAGTTTCCAAAGCAGATCTAATACATTAGGAAGTTCGGGTTCTTAGACCAGCGCAATATCAGTAGATAAAGGAGTGCTTCAGCAAGGGTGCGTGTTGGCCCCTCTCCTGCTCAATTTATGCCACCAGCAATTGATCAGACAAAAGTGTCAATTCTTTTGTGTGCTGATGATATGGTCCTAGTTTCTGTGACCAGAGTTGGCTTGATGAGACTCTTGAATAAACTTGGGATGTATTGTGAGGGAGAAGGATTGAACATAAACTATTCCAAAACTAAGGAAGATGGCCCAGGAGATTTGCGTGGAGTATTTTGGGTACACCAATAGAACAATGTAATTCCTACAAATACCTGGGATTAATATTCAGTGAGACACTTTCTTGGAAGGCACATTTGTAATCTTTGTGTGCAGCAACTTTAAAAGGTGTGGGCTAATCGTTACATTCTTCTTTTCTAGAGGGGGTTGTTTGGTAGATCCTTAAGCTGTTCATCAATAAAGTGATCTCTTGTATGTTATACAGGATAGAAATTTGAGGTTGGGACCCGACTGAGAAAATTCAAAATGCATTTATGAGAAGAATTTTGGATCTCGCTAAGGGATCACCTATATGAGAGTGGAATTAAGACTACCCTCCATAACAGCGCATGCCAATGTATGCATTTTAAAATATTGGAAAAAACAGTTATCCAGTGATCCCAACTCTTTGTGTCATCAGAGTTTGATGTTGAATCTGGTCCACAGGGAAATCTCATTCAGAATATCTTATTTCTATTCAAACCCGCTATTCCATACCAGATGATGTTCTCAATAGTGGTAGTAAGGAAATTGATCTGAGGGAGGAATCTGGCTGCATCCTGTGTGCCTTCCCAGTAGGGTTGCCAAGCAGGGGTATTGGAGAGGGTGGGACATCAATTGGCTATTAGCTGTGAGGCATTTATGAGCTATTTTGCAAATAAAGTCGTGTCGCTCCACCAGGACCTTCCTACCACCTTAACGACAATTAGTGAACTGGAGGATTCCTTGCCGTCTTCTGGCCCTTGTTTGGTCCAGTTCTCCCTGCTCTCTGAAGCCGCTGTTGGCAGGGCCCTAGCTGCTGTTAGACCTACTACCTGCCCTCTGGATCCGTGCCCCTCCTGGCTTATTAAAGCGTGTCGGGAGGAGTTATGACCCCACCTGTTGAACATCATCAATAGCTCCCTTGAGCAAGGAGTTTTTCCTGGTGGGTTGAAGGAGGCAGTGGTCCGCCCACTCTTGAAAAGTTAGATCCCAGTGATCTGGCCAATTACCGCCCCGTCTCGAATCTTTCGTTTCTGGGGAAGGTAATTGAGAGAGTGGTGTTGGAGCAGCTTCAGGGCTTCCTGGAGGATGCATCGGCTTTCAATCCCTTCCAGTCTGGCTTCCGCGCTGGGCATGGGACAGAGACAGTTCTCGTCGCTGTCACAGATACACTCCGTATGCAGCTTGACCAGGGCGGATTGGCACTGCTGTTAATGTTAGATCTTACCGCAGTGTTTGATGTGGTCGACCACAATCTTTTGGCCCACCGCCTGGCCGCTTCCGGGGTACGGGGCACTGTCCTTCAGTGGATTGGCTCATTTCTCCGGGACCAGAGTCAGCAAGTGTGGTGCGGGGATCAAGCTTCCCGTAAGTGCCTGCTTTATTGCAGTGTACAGCAGGCGGCACTGTTGCCCCTGCTGTTATTTAATATCTATATGCAACCCCTTGGTCAGTTGGTACAGAACTTTGAGCTGATCTGCCATCAATAGGCTGATGACACTCAGCTCATTCTGTTGATGGAGGGGGGAATGGTCACTGCCCCTGCAGCTCTACAGCATTGTTTGGAAGTGGTCGCTGGTTGGCTGCAGCAGAGCAGGCTGAAGCTGAATACATCGAAGACCCTGACAAGGACAGAACAACCACACTTAAAAAGAGGGGAGGTGCAGCAGGGGGGGTTGGGAATTTCCAGCCACCGGTGTGGGAGGGAGACCAATTGGCAATGCAGCCTGGGGGCCCACCTGGATTTGTCTCTTTCAATGGAGGCCCATGTAACCAGGGTTTTGTTTTTCCATCTGCGTCAGGCTTGACAGTTGGTCCCCTCCCTCTCCCAAGTGGATCTAGCCACTGTGATCCATGCAACGGTCACCTCCAGGCTAGACTATTGTAACTCGCTCTACGCGGGCCTTCCCTTGCATTTGATCTGGAAGCTGAAACTGGTCCAAAATGCGGTGATTTGTTTCCTCATGGGAGATCATATTTTGCCTGTGTTGTGTCACCTGCATTGGCTCCCAGTTGAGTTCTGAGTCATCTTCAAAGTGATGGTGTTAACCTTTAAGGCCTTACATGGCTTGGGACCCTTGTACCTATGGGACTGTCTGACCTCATATGTCCCAGTTTGGCCTTTGTGGTCAGCAGAGACCAATCTCCTGATGGTTCCCGGCCCCTCAATTATACGGCTGGCCTCTACTAGGGCCAGGGCCTTTATGGCCCTGGCCCCTGCCTGGTGGAACGCTCTCCCTACAACTGTCCAGGCCCTGCAGGACCTTGGTGAGATCCACAGGGCCTATAAGACTGAGTTGTTCCACTGGGCTTTTGCGGAGGCTGGCCACTTTAACTAGGTGGCCCCTATTGCATCTATAGGGCCTTCTGTTCCCCTCTCTGGGAGGGTGGTGTTTAAATTGTTGGACGCTATTTATTATCTGTGTACACTGTATTTACCTGGTTTTAGTTATTTTAATGTTATGGAGCCATATTTATTTTTATATTTGTAATTCTGATTATTCTCTTCTTGTATGTTGTGATTTCTTTTATGTTGTACACCGCCCAGAGCCCTTCAAACAAACAAACAAACAACAACAATAACGATGATAATGATAATGATAATGATAATGACGACGACGACGACAATAATAATAATAATAATAATAACAACAACAACAACAACAACAACAACAACAACAACAACAACAACAACAACAACAACAACAACACTGTATTTACCTGGTTTTAGTTATTTTAATGTTATGGAGCCATATTTATTTTTATATTTGTAATTCTGATTATTCTCTTCTTGTATGTTGTGATTTCTTTTATGTTGTACACCGCCCAGAGCCCTTCAAACAAACAAACAAACAACAACAATAACGATGATAATGATAATGATAATGATAATGATGACGACGACGACAATAATAATAATAATAATAATAATAATAATAATAATAATAATAATAATAATAATAATAATAATAATAATAATAATAATAATGGTACAATGCTAGAGTCTACCCTCCAAACCAGCCATTTTCTCCAGGGGGACTTTTGACTGGAGATGCTTTGTAATTCTGGGAGGTCTCACTTGGAGATTGGCAACTTTACTTCGCAGCCACACCTCCCTCGTCTGCTGCTGGATCAGCTGCCTACCAGCCTGCCAGTCTCAGGCTTCCCAGAAACAGCAGGCAGCCTTCTTCCACCAGCCCTGGCAGTGTCTGGACAGCCTCAACTGAGCTAGGCTATGTCCTGGCTTACACCACATTGGCATTCATTTTCCTGGGCTTCTATGACAATTAGGTCAATCCAGTTTAGGCTGCACCTCCATAAGGGGTTGTCATCTGCTGTTTCAATTGATCTCCAGATGGCAAAGGTCAGTTGCCCTGGAGAAAACGGTCTCTTTTACGCCTAAAATATCCAGGTATTTTCCAACACAGAGCTGGCAGCTCTTCTTTAGACAGATATTCAAAATATCCGATTCATGGCAACGTTGGTCAATAAATCTGTTTTGTCAGTTCCCACACCCTATGGAAATGAGAGTCCTGGTATTCTAGTGAATAAAGAGCTTGAATGTTATTTTTTAAAAAAACAAAGATATTTGAAAATTATGGGTAAAGTCTTTTAAGAGAAGCAAGTCCCGGCACTTTCATTTGTATCTTGCTAATGTTTTTTCCTCTCCTTACACTACAGACATCATTTAGGTTAAAAGCTATTGATTTCCCTCGTTCAACTTACTTTTAAAATGAGCTGTCAGTCTTTGTGATGGCTGTCTTGTTTTCAGAGCTTTTTTCTTGCTACAAATTGAACAGCAATGCAGCAAAACAGTAAATAACAACATAAATGTTTGAAAACATTTCATAGCAGCAAAATATTTTTTTTAAAAAATGTGGAGCAACAGGGGCATAGTGGAGGAGGAGGAATATTTGCTTAAAACATTTACATGTCACCTTTTCACCCATAATCAGCATAATCTGCCACTACTGTAAACTCATTCATCACCAAGGAAATGATTTCCAACACCAGGGTGAACTATTGAACCCAATAATGTGCTCCATATAGAAACCCTATATTTTGACTTCCAGTTTAACTATGGCTGCCAATGCAGGTCCCTAAGAAGACGGGACAATACCCACAGTGAGAAGCCCCCTCAGACAGTGCAAAAGGGAGCTGAATTCTGTGCCAAACATGGGGACAGAACTTCAAAACAAGAATACAGTTGCCGAGTGGATCTGGAGAGGATCGATGGGACTGTTGTCTCAAGATCCAGAACATTGTGGTGAAACGGAGGGGGCAACCGAGCTAGACAGCCAAGCGAAAACGAAACCTTTTCTATTATCATGAACCTCAACAAACAATGCTCAGCCCGCAGCAAGAACCCAAACCAGAGACTATAAAATCAAGATTGAAACAAGCAGAAGGTGCAGTTAAGAAGAAATAAAGTTGGTGGAGCGGAGAGCCCCGTGCTTTGGAGCGCGCTACCGCCTTAAGGAAAAGAGAGAAGAAAGGACGTTAACATATGAAAGCAGAGTACTTCAGAGCAAAGTTAAAGATAAAGGCAAAGAGCTGTGAGTAAAAATACATTATCTCCTATATCCAGATTTATTTTACCTTGAAGGGGGAAGATCGGTGGCAATGAGCCAAGTGGCTTTATGTAAGAAGTGCAGAGGATGCTTGGGAGATCTGGGGATGGAGGCAGTACTTCCTGGGGCATGAATACATGAGAGGAAATATAATGAACTGTCACCAGCGAACCAGGAAGCAAAATAAAAGAGAGGAACCAGGAAGTGACAAGACGTAAACGCATTGAAACGTGAAATAAGAAACCAGACAAACTGTGGGTGTAGGAGCTAAAGAAAACAAAGCATGGGGAAAGTAAGGTTACAGTTTTATAGACTGACAAAACACTGACAAAATGGCAAACACAAAAAAGAACAGAGTTGATAAATACCTGAAAACACAAGCCACAATTGACCTTTCAACACCAGCTAGACATCAACAAGAAGGAAATAGCAAGCTGGAAAAAATGATGGAACAACTTCTGGGACAACAAAGAGAAAACTCCAATCAACTAACTGATCAAATGAATCAACTTACTGAGATAAAAGAAGAACTGACTCAAATTAAAAAGCTCGAAGAAAAGATAACTCAAATAAGCCACATACAGAAAGACAATATCTCCCAAATGAAAGATATCAAGGGACAAGTGGATGTGTTGCAAGTTGAAGTAGATCGCCAAGAAGATAATGCAGCAATGATGGAATTTCACTTGAAAGAAAACTATTTGAGATTGCGAGGTGTCCCAGAAGAGGAAAAAGAAGACTTGCATGGCAAAATGGCACGGCTTTTAGCTCCAGTCTGAAATTTAACAACTGAAGGAGCGCTTAAAGAGCTTATCGTATAAATTTGAAAGTTGCCAGAGAAAGAAGGCTACCCAGAGAAATAATGATAAACTGTGTCAGAAAATATAATTGGGACCTGATTCTCCGTGCACAATCCAAAAACAAGCTTCAATTGGAGGGGAAAGACATCATTGTCTTGAAAGAAATCCCTACATCAATTCACCAAAAAAGGAAGGAGTACAAAGATCTGACAGAAGCTTTGAGATCCAGATGCATCACGTTTTGATGGTTAGCACCAGAAGGGGTATCATTTAAATTCGAGGAAAAAGGATACACATCGTTGATACTCACTGTGCGCAAGTGTTCCTCAAGAGGTTGGAAATGACATCTGAAGTCGCCGGATGGCCTATTAGAATTATAAATTGGAATGTAAACGGTCTAAATTCTGAGAGAAAAAGAAAAAAAGATATTTCACTATTTAGAAAAAGAGAATGTCTCTGTGACCTGTCTGCAGGAATCATATATAAAAAGAGGTGATGAAAAATATATAGAAAATAAAAAATTAGGAAAGCTCTATCATGCTAGCCATAAAAAGAAGAAAAGAGGGGTGGCAATGTATATAGATGAGAATTTACAACCAAAAGAAATAATTTCAGACAAAGAAGGAAGGTTCCTAGGGGTAGAAATACTGATGCATGAAAGGAAGATTACATTATTAGGAGTCTATGCACCGAATGAAAGTAAAAGTGAATTTTACAAAACTCTCAATAATCAAATGGCAGAATTAAAAGACAGAGAATGAATTTTATTAGGTGATTTCAATGGAATGACAGACCCTGACAAGGACAGAACAACCACAATTAAGAAGAGGGGAGGTGCAGCAGTACATGACAGATCTAAATATCTTAATAAACTGCCAAGATCATTTTTCAATTTGGTTAAAAAAATTAGATAATAGATATATGGAGAGAAAAAAGAGAATACTAGAGAACATACTTATTATTCAGCTAGACATAGAACACATTCAAGAATTGATATGATATGGGCAGCAAAAGAAATTTGTTTGCAAACAAAAAATATAAAGATAAAACCAAGATCACTTCAGATCATAATGCAATCGTCTGGGAACTGAAAGCTCCAAAACATAACAGGGAATGGAAAATAAAAGACTGGGTCTTATTAAACAAAGAAGCTAAGATGAATGTAAACAGAAAATTACAAGAATATTGGGATACTAATGTAGGTTCAGTTCAAAACCATAATATCCTTTGGGATGCACATAAAGCTGTAATTAGAGGATATTTAATAAGTGAAGGAATAATAGCTCACAAAAAAAGAGGAAAATACAAGAACTGGAAGAAGATTTGAGGGAGTTAGAAAGTGCATTAATAAAAAGCAAAAAGAAAAAAGATAGAAAAACAGATTAAGATGGTAAAATTACAAATGGAAATGCACTTAACAGACCAAATGGTGAAGAATATTACCTACCTTAGACAAAAACATTTTTTTTCAGGCAACAAACCAGGAACATGGTTGGCATCTAGAGTAAGGAAAGAAAGGGAGAAATATTACATAACAAAATTAAAGCAAGGATCTATGATTGTTACAGACACAGAAAAAATTCAAGAAACGTTTCAGAAATATTATACTGATCTATACCAGAGAGATAACACACCATATAACACAATTAAGGAATACCTAGATAAACAAGAGTTTTGCCAAATCCCACAGGAAGATAGAGAGGATTTAGATAAAAAGATAACAATAAAGGAAATAACAGATATAGTGAAAGGACCAAAAAAATAAAACTCCAGGACCAGATGGATTGTCTGCAGTATATTACAAACACTATATAGATATCTTAGCTCCATATATGGAAACAATTATGAATAAAATAATGGAAGGGAAAGAGATTCCTGACTCTTGGAAGCAAGCTAATATTTCGTTGATTCCAAATGGAAAAAAAGGATATATACGAAACGAAAGAATTTTGGCCCATATCATTACTGAATTTAGACTATAAAATTTTTACAAATATATTAGCTAATAGGCTGAAAAAGGCAATGAATAAATACATAAGAACATAAGAACATAAGAACAAGCCAGCTGGATCAGACCAGAGTCCATCTAGTCCAGCTCTCTGCTACTCGCAGTGGCCCACCAGGTGCCTTTGGGAGTTCACATGTAGGATGTGAAAGCAATGGCCTTCTGCGGCTGTTGCTCCCGAGCACCTGGACTGTTAAGGCGTTTGCAATCTCAGATCAAAGAGGATCAAGATTGGTAGCCATAAATTGACTTCTCCTCCATAAATCTGTCCAAGCCCCTTTTAAAGCTATCCAGGTTAGTGGCCATCACCACCTCCTGTGGCAGCATATTCCAAACACCAATCACACGTTGCGTGAAGAAGCGTTTCCTTTTATTAGTTCTAATTCTTCCCCCCAGCATTTTCAATGAATGCCCCCTGGTTCTAGTATTGTGAGAAAGAGAGAAAAATTTCTCTCTGTCAACATTTTCTACCCCATGCATAATTTTATAGACTTCAATCATATCCCCCCTCAGACATCTCCTCTCCAAACTAAAGAGTCCCAAACGCTGCAGCCTTTCCTCATAAGGAAGGTGCTCCAGTCCCTCAATCATCCTCGTTGCCCTTCTCTGCACTTTTTCTATCTCTTCAATATCCTTTTTGAGATGTGGTGACCAGAACTGAACACAGTACTCCAAGTGTGGTCGCACCACGGCTTTATATAAGGGCATGACAATCTTTGCAGTTTTATTATCAATTCCTTTCCTGATTATCCCCAGCATAGAGTTTGCCTTTTTCACAGCTGCCATACATTGAGTTGACATTCCCATGGAATCTACATCTCGGTAGAACAAATTCTACATCTCGGTAGAACAAACAGGTTTCCTGCCGGGGAGACAAATAAAACAATGTCAGGATATTAATAAATATGATAGAATATCTAAAATTAACACCAGGATTACCAGCTGCACTGTGTTTTTTGGATGCTGAAAAAGCATTTGATAGAGTGAATTGGACTTTTCTGTCACTAATATTACTAAGAATGGGTATTAGGGGGAGGCTCTGGAATGCAGTAAACAGTATATATGACCATCAGGAAGCTAGGATTAAAATAAATAGGGATTTCACAAAATCATTTAAAATAAGCCGTGGGACTAGACAAGGATGCCCCTTATCCCCATTATTATTTATTATAGCAATTGAACAATTAATACAAAATATAAAAACCAATGTGGACCTTGAAGGGATTAAAATTAAAGGATATATATATAAATTTAGAGCAAATGCCAACGACAGTAATCTTTTTAGAGGATCCTCTAAATAAAATAAAAATATTACAAGAGACCATTAAAGACTATGGAGAAGTATCAGGATTCAAAATAAACTACGAAAAATCAAATTTATTAATAAACTTAACAAAGAGGGAACAAAATGTATTGGTCTCAAAATCGGGTATAAGGACCACTAAAAAAGTGAAATATCTAGGAATAATAATAAAAGATAAAAATGAAATGCTGATAAAAAATAATTATGAATCAAAATGGGCTGAGATTAAAAAAGACATGTTAAGATGGCAACATTTAAATCTATCCTTAATAGGAAGAATTAATGTATTTAAAATGTCAGCACTTCCGAAAATGCTATACTTATTCCAGAACATCCCTCTAATCACTTCATTAAGATATTTTGATACATGGAAAAAAGATATAACAAAATTTATATGGGCCGGCAGGAAACCAAGAATAAAACATATGAATATGATTGATATAAAAAGCAGAGAAGGAATGGCAGTTCCTGATTTGAGGATCTATCATGATGCAGCATCACTAGTTTGGGTAAGGACTGGGTTCAATTGTAGGACAGAGCTCTTTTGAAACTTGAGGGCTTTAACATATCTAAAGGATGGCATAACTACTTATGGTCAGTTACTTATTCAAAAAAAGATGGGAACAAGATATTTAAAAACCATTGTGTAAGGTGAGCGTTATATAAGATATAGATCAAATATAAACAATTTTTTAAATAAAGGAATACCCCAATGGCTATCAAGGGCAGAAGCTCTACAAATAAGAGACGAAATAAATAAAAATAATTGGTTAACATACAAAGAGATATTATATTGGAAAGACAATGAACCAGAATTAAAACCTAAGACTTTGATTGTAAAAAACAATTGTCAAATACAATGGTTCTCATATCTTCAATTAAAAGAAAGCTATTTGAAAGACAAGGAACTATGGGGGTTTAGTATAGAATCTAATACATTGGATGAGGGAATGAGATCCACTGAGAGAAAGGAATTAAGTAAACTTTATAATGTTTTATTGACACAAGCAACAGAAAGGGAGATAGTTAACAACGCAATAATGAAATGGGCTGAAAATACAGGGAAAACAATAACATTTGTAAGGAATTCCATAGAAGCAGAAATAAAAGGCTTTTTGGTGTAAAAGACAGTTTATTCAGACATCCTAGAAAGCTTCACGCGACACGACGTGGCAGGAATAAAAGTCTCCCCGCCAGAAGCTATTGAGGTTATAACTCTGTCCATCCCATCCCTCCCCGGACTCCCATGGGAGCGGAGTTCTCATCTTCTCTCAAGAGGAGATAAGGTCTCCGCCAGAGTCTCCGCTTCTCGCAGATGCTTTTCACCCATCGCTGGTTATGGAATGCCAAAATAAGGCCAGGCTGGCTGTCGAACATCAACACCATTGAATCCTTTACACCTGCCTCCTCTTTAAGAAAGACTTCTCCCCCAGGTTTGTGCGGAAAGGTGCTATGGAAAGCAGAAATGAGGGCAGGGCGTCAATATTTTCGAATAGACCCATTGATTATACCCAGAGGAATATCCCACCCAAGAGACTAAATATTGCAAGCGTTTGCGATTAAAACGAGTCAGGATGGCGTCAATTTCGTAATGCTTGTGGCCATCAATTATAGTCGTGCGGGCCCTCCTCATGGTCGCGCTGGTGCGGCATCGGAAGCAGGAGCCTCCTTGAGCAAACTGGACCGGAAGACCGGGTGGATATTACTTAGAGAATTAGGCAAGTCAATCGGCAGTGACATCATTAATCACTCTTTAGTAATCTTAAAAGGTCCCACGAATCTTTGCCCAGTTTGAAAATTTATGCACGTTTCTGAGATTTTGGTAGACAATACACCCAGGCCTACTACGAAGGGAAAACTGAAAGGTGCTTATCCGCTTGAAGTTTTGGGAGTCTTTAGCCTTCGCTGTAAGGTGGTCTGGACCATTTCCACCCTCGACCAGAGATGAAATCCCACTGTTGGAACTCCGGAGGATTCAACGCTTCCGCCCGGTAGTTGCGGCAACGGAGGAAAGGATCGACTGGGTGACACAATTTCGAAGGGGTTTTGTACTGCTATGAACCGTGATTATTATAAGCGTATTCTGCAAGCGGAATTAACTTCGCACCAATTGTCTTGGTGATAGTTGGTGTAACAACGTAAATACTGCTCCAGGGTTCTGTTAAGTCCTCTCCGACTCACCGCCACTTTGAAGGGTAAGCAATTGCGTCAAGGCTCCCCAACAAGCCCAGCAGGAAAGCTTTCCAGAACTTGAAATGAATTGGGGCCCGCGGTCGAGACCACCTTAACGTGGGGCGGAGTGTAGGCGATAAATATGCTGGAATGAACAGACGCCGCTAACTTAGGAGCGGAGGGATGGAAGCACATGGGATGAAATGGGCTTGTTTAGAAAATAAGTCCACCACCACTCCACAAGACCGTGTTGTCCTTGACTTCTGGCAAATCGGTAATAAAAATCCATGGAGATGACTTCCCAGGGCGGAGGCCACCGAGAGGCTTCAACAGACCATGGGGTTTTCCTGAACGGATTGGCTTCCGCACAAACAGAGCAACCTTTGATATATGTCTCAATGTCCTTGCGCATGTAGCTACCACAAAATTGACGGGCGGGCCAAATGCAGAGTTTTAAGGTGGAAGCCAAAATGTCCAGCCGAAGCGGGCATCATGAGCAGGCCTCGAGAACTCCGCTTACGGAGGGGAGGCACGTACCAACAATCCCCGCCGCCAAACACCATTCTCCAGGGCGCGGTGGGAGTCACCTCCCTCGGCTGGTGGTTCAAGCAAGAGCCCCGGGCCTCCTCGAAGTTCTTGTAGGAAAGGAGAGACCAGGCTGGGAATGGGTGGAGAAGGAGGAGTGGACGTCTGGAGATCGAAAGTGACAGCCAGCCCCACTGGGAGTGGGGAGAGAACAGTGCGCTGGATATCCCAGAAGGCAGCTCCACCCTCCCCGGTGAAGCGAGCCATCAGCCAGTTTATTGGTTTTCGGGAAAATGGACAGTGAAAGAGAAACGAAAAGAAATCGCCCAACGGAGTTGTTTTATGGACATCTTGAGGTGGAAAGGGCGCCAAGTTCTTGTGATCCGACCAAATCCTGAAAAGGGTGTTTGGCCCCTCCAGCCAGTGGAACCTGCGGCTCTCCAGATGTTCAGGAACTACAATTCCCATCAGCCTCTGTCAGCATGGCCAATTGGCCATGCTGGTAGGGGCTGATGGGAATTGTAGTTCCTGAACATCTGGAGAGCCGCAGGTTCCCTACCCCTGGACTAGCCCAAGGTCACCCAGCTGGCGTGTGTGGGAGTGCACAGGCTAATCTGAATTCCCCAGATAAGCCTCCACAGCTCAGGCGGCAGAGCTGGGAATCAAACCCGGTTCCTCCAGATTAGATACACGAGCTCTTAACCTCCTACGCCACTGCTGCTCCTAAGGCACTGTGCAGTTTCCATAGTACAACTGATCATCAATGTGCAACGGCTTGGCGAATTTTAATGGAGAGTGTGAATCTGGGCCCCTCCTTGACTACTTTTTCTTCCCCACACTTGGATTCTGCAATCTATTTCTTGGGGGGGGGGGGGGGGGGAGGTTCCCAGATACTCTCATATCCACAGTTGCAATGTTTTGACAAAATAGCTAAGCTGTCTCACTTGCAATATATAAATAAGAACAGGTGAGGAAACAACAAAGGTTGAGCTGGCATAAAAGCACAGGAGCAGTTTCTTAAACATGTGAACAAATTCATAACAAGATTAAAAACCAAAGCCTCATAAAAATATTAAAACCACCACATATAAACTATGTCATTTGGTATGAACCACTGCGACCAGACGCACTTCAGTCAAAAGGTCTTCTTCAGTGGTCTCAGAAAATATATGCACAGATGCTATCATTGGTTTACGCAGGGACACATGACCTAAGTAGAATGACGGCCACAAGCAGTACAGTTGCATCACATACCCAGAGGCGTGGGGGTGGGGCGGGGGTGAAATGGCACCCGGGACAACATCTGCTCCAGCCGCCCACCCTCACACACCCCTCCACTTACCGTAGCCCACAGGTGTCAAACTTGCGGCCCTCCAGCTGTTCATGAACTACAATTCCCATCAGCCCTTGCCAGTTTAGCCAATGCTCATGTTGGAAGGGACTGATGGGAATTGCAGTTCATGAACATCTGGAGGGCCGCAAGTTTGACACCCCTGCCTTAGCCGGAGCAGCCTGGCAGGGGAAGGAACAGCCTGGTGGGGCTGGACCGAGGGGAGGGGTGTGACCAGCTGGTGTGCACCTGGGGACATGTGACTCCACATGTCCCTGTGAGTGCTCCGCCTCTGCACATACCTAAAAGATTGATGTGGACTCCTAGATGAGTTCAGGCTTGCTACAAACAGCATGTTTTCCCCTTGGATAACTTTAATATTATTACACAATTTAACATGCAATCTGCTCAGGCTTGCAAAATAACTATATTTATCTTTATATGTGTGTATATATTTTCCAGTGGTTTCCATACCTCTATGAGTCTTTGGGTTTTAATCTTTTTATGAATCAGTGAACACAACAAAGAAACTACTGTTTTGTATTTCTGCTAGCTCAACCAGTGTAGTGTAGCGGTTAAGACCAATGGACTCTAATCTGGAGAGCCGCTCCTCCACATGATGCCTGACCTTAGGTCAGTCACAGTTCTCTCAGAACTTTCTCAGCCCCACCTACCTCACAAGTTGTCTGTTGTGGGGAGGGGAAGGGAAGGAGTTTGTAAGCCACTCTGAGGCCCCTTCCGCACACACAGAATAATGTGTTTTCAATTCAGTTTCACAACAGTTTGCAAGTGGATTTTGCTATTCCGCACTGCTACAAAGAGCATTGAAAGCGGTTTGAAAGAGCATTATTCTGTATGTGTGGAAAGGGCCTGAGATTCCTTACAGTTGAGAAAAGTGGGGTATAAATCCAAACAACTCGTCTTCTTTTTGGAGGGGGGTTGGATTTGATTCCTTTCATCCTTGTTTGAGTGTAGATAAGAACAGTCCAATTTTTTCAAACAGTCCAGTGCAGAAGATAATTTGGTCAGTGAAAATTCATTTCAAAAAGTGAAACTGCAGAGCATCCAGATGAAGAGTTTTATCAGTCACCACCTTGCCTCTTCCCACTCTGCCATTAAAGCTATTAACACACATTTTTAACTGTGGCCACTATGTTTTAGGACAGTTATGTTTTTCTACACATACAGTTCTACCGTGTTTCCCCGAATATAAGACAGTGTCTTATATTAATTTTTGCTCCCAAAGATGTGCTATGTCTTATTTTCAGGGGATGTCTTATTTTTCCTGTGTTCTGTTCGTCGGGCATGCTTCCAAACAAAAACTTTGCTATGTCTTACTTTCAGGGGATGCCTTATATTTCGCACTTCAGCAAAACCTCTACTATGTCTTATTTTTGGGGGATGTCTTATATTAGGGGAAACAGGGTAGAGTTTACTACTCACATAGGATAGTCTATTGCAGATCCCACTGATACAAAACAGAGCCCTTAGCAATGCATAACAATACAGCCTGGTGCAGGAAGCAAATCCTTCTTAATAGGGTTGCTCCAAACACAACCCTAGTTCCATCAGCAAAGTGCTGGCAAGAAGTGAGCCCTCTTTCAAAATCCACAGAAATACTTCTCCATGAGCATTTCCCCACTTACTCATAGCCCCCTATGCCGCGCACTACTCTCAGCGCGCGTCATTTCTGGCGTGCGCCCGGGCTTCCCCACAGACCCCGCAGAGCGCGGGGTCATCAAAAGGCACCGTTTTGAAGAGCGCCAGGAATGACGCGCGCTGAGGGGGCATGACAGCGGCAGCATCGGGGCGGCTGCGTTGTCACCGCCCCTGTGGTGGGGAGTGCCGGGGGACCCCGCGCTACTTGGCTACAGTAGCGCGGGGCAGAAGGTAAGTGGGAAAACGCTCCATGTCTGTTTTGCAAAGGAGATGGAAGGATACACCCCTATGGATGCACTTCAGTAGCCTCTAATTCTATGTGTCAAAAAAGCTATTCGGGGTTGTGGGGGAGGGGGGATCTTAACTGACAGTTAAACCAGACTCAGAAAAAAAACCCCAGAACATTGGAGTGACACTTCTGTGCTACAGTAAAAGATCTGATGGTGGCAATGTTAAAATACAATCATTCACAAGGTTAAATGGGAGACAGAGATAGATAAAAGAAATCTAATAAGCAGGAGAGTGTTCAAGAAATCCCCCAATGTCAGGTGTTATTCATGCCCCGGCAGCCTTATCGTTCCACAGCGGTGTTTTTAATTGGGTAATGATGATAATCACACACTCCGTGGGCAAAAGATGGAGGGATCCGTGTAAGAGGTAATTGAACCCACCATGACCTAATTTCTACCATGTCTTATCACAGAAACCCACTTCCAGATAATTTTAACTTGTCATTTTGTTTTTGAGAGGGGGAGCTTCGAATTAATGCTGACTGAGAGGCAGGCGACAGGGCCGTACTCACTATCCCGGACTTAAACATAACTCATGGGAACAACTTGTATGTGTATATAATTGATGCATTCTAGTTTTTTTTAATTGATAAATGTTTTACTGTAATTTACAATGCCAATAAAGGCTTTACTACTACTACGATGACGATGACGATGACGACGACAACGACTACTACTACTACCCCGGACTTATAACATTGTTCATCATTGAGACTATTGTCAGGTTTGTGATGTCAGGATGCGGCTGAACGTTAAACACACAATTGCATGAACCATTGCCTAGTATATTAAGTGTAATTTGCTGGCTCTGTTCTTTATTAGGAAAATTAATCTGCTCTATCTAACCAGGCATGTCAAAAGCTGAAGGGGTTTGGTTCACCCTGGCGGAAGCTCCTTGGAAGAATTCCAGCTCCCATTATTTTAGGACCAAAAAAAAATTACTAATGAAAATATTTGACCTGGCTTTCATCACACAAGACAATCACTTTTTTTTTTTACAGTAAGCCTTTATTGGCATAATAATAACAAGGAAAAAAAGATGAACATAACAATCGGTATAATAATAAAATGCATAAAATAATAAACAACGTTGAATATATATGTATATGTAAAATTACGGATGACTCTGTATTGTTTCCAAAAGGAAACCTGCGAACATCACACAGAAAGAGGGGACTGGGTTATCTAACAAATAGTTTAAACAAACCAGGGAGATCACTTTGGAATAAGGGAGTAAGATTCACAAATTTAGATCGAATTCCCTTTAATTTTCTAGAACAATGCACTAATTCATTCTTGTATATATATTTGTTATCTTTTTAGGGAGGAGTCTGGCCGCTCCCTCCTTCTGGGGAGGTTTTATTTATTTTTAAAATATTTTTATTGATATTTCGGAATTATTACAGATTTATATTGTGTACTTTATATACATCCTCCATATCTTTTTCCCCCTTTTTTTCCCTCCCCCTCCTCCTTCTTCTCTTCTTTAGATGCGCAGCAGCAGGTCCATTCTTTTCAATCTTCTTGTCCATTTTTCTTCTGTAATTCCAATTTCGTTTAGCCAGTCTTTGAATTCCATCCAAATCCCCTTCATATCCTTTTGTTTTTCTTGCCATATTTGATTTCTTGACATTGTGTCGAAAATTTCTAATTGTATTTGCTCCCATATATATTCCAACCATTTTTGCATTGTCCAGATTTTTTTGTCCTTCCACCCCAATGCTATTACTGCATGGGCCGCTCTGATCATGAATTTGAAAAGTTTTCTTTTTCTTTGTTCTATTATAGTATAATCCAATATACCTATAAATAGTAAATCTATATTTATCTTTATTTTTACCTTTACATGTTTTTCTATGTATTTTATCACATTTTCCCACATATTTTTTACTTCTATACATTCTAGCCACATATGGGTATATATTGCATTTTTATCTCCACAATGCCAACATTTGGGACTGAGTCCACTTATCATATATGCCAACTGTTTCGATTATTTTCTATACCATTTTAATATTAATTTCTTCTCTGGTTCTGCATGTTGTCCTATTTTTTATTTTATTTATATTGTCTATAGTCCTTTTAATAAGCTCTATGTCTTTCACTCCATTTTGTTGCCATTTTTTCCATTATGATTCTTATCATAAATCCTTGATCTTCTATCATGTTTTTTAATAAAACACCTAAGATTTGTCCTTTCTTTTCCTCATATATTTTTATACAACTTTTCATTACTTTACTCTTCCTCTCCCTCATGGAGGCTTTTGTCTTTTCCCACATTCCTCTTAATAGTAAACAGTTTTCTTTACCTCCTTTCTCCCCTAAAAAAATTTGGAAACGGCATTGATTCTCCTCTTTCATTATTTTGGTTATTGCTACCTTGTATATTCCTTGTCTATGTAGAGATCTTATTATGTGTTCCTTCCTGTCCAACCAGCCTTTCCTTGAGTGGTGCCGCATCCAGGTAACCCTGGCATCCATTTTCCCTTGTTCTCCCAGATTTCCATTGATACCTTTCTAGAGACTAGCATTAATTTTTTGTTTTGCTATTTTTGAACAACTTGAATATATTCCAAAGCTACCCGTGTTCAAATTTATTTCATTTTCGAACTTCATCCATCTGTCTCTTTTATCTATTTGAATTCCCATCAAACTTTTTATTTGAGAATACCTGTTAGTATTCCTGTAATTTTGGAGACCCCCCAGCCCATTAGTTTTTTAGACATATAGACTATTTTATTCATCACTCTTGGTTTCTTTTGATTAAATGCCCATAGTTTAATTTTCTTGTCCCATTCTTCAAATTGAACAACTGCTTAATCTCTAGCGGCAAAAGTCTGAAATAGATAGAAGAGTTTTGGCATTATACACATTTTTTAATGCTACTATTCTCTTAGAAATAGATAGATTCTTCTCTATTCACTCCTTTAATTGCTTCGTTATTTTTTTCCATATTACTTAGGTAATTATATTTAACCATCTTTTCGCTTCTTGTTTTGTTAATGTTATACCTAAATATTTAATCTTCTTCTTCACCATTTCCTTCCCTAGTGGTTTTTTTTTCTATATTTATTTCCCAGGATTTCAGTTTTCTCCATGTATTAACCGCAAACCAGAATACTTTTGAAAGTCTTCTAATATTATTTTTAATTCTTTTAAAGTTTCTACAGGATTAGTTGTTATTAGTAATAAATCATCTGCAAAATAAATTTATTCTTATTTCTTCTTTATTGATTTTATAGCCTTTTGATCCTACCGTTATTTCTAATTCTATCCATTCAGATATTCCATTGCTACTCTACGAATAATGATGGAGAAAGCGGACATCAACTTGTTTCACTCTCTTTCTATCCTAATTTCTTCCGACCATCCATTGTTTATCATAATCTTTGCTTTATTGTTTTATATATAATTCTTTTAATATCGTTATTAATCCCTTTACCAAATCCCGTCTGTTCCACATTTGGAATAAAATATGCATAAGCTAACTGTGTCAAATGCTATATAGACATCTAATTTTATCATGGCATATTTTTTATCCTTTCCATGTTCCATCACATTCAATACATTTCTTATGGGATAACTAATGTCTCTATCTTTCACGAATCCATTATTGATCTTGACCAATTATTTTTTTGGTAATATTGCCTTTATTCTATTAAAACAATATTTTAGTGATAGATATTTTTATAATCCTGGTTTAATAAACTTATAGGTCTATATGATTCAACCTGTTCTGGATTAGTCCCTGGTTTTAATATAGTGATTATTTCTGTTTCTCTCCATGTTTCTAAGTACTCTGTCCCTTTAATATCTTATTATATAACAGCACAATTCAGGTATTAAAATTTCTGCCATTTCTTTGCTTGTCCTGCTGTAAATCCATCTAAACCAGGAGACTTGTTGTTCTTTTAATTCTTTTATTACTATTTCTTTCTTCTTGTGTTATATCTTCCTCCATACTTTGTTTCTCCTCCTGTGTTGAATCTTTTTTATGTATTTCTTCTATCCTTTCTGTATCTATCCTTTTAAATGAATTTTTTTGATAGAATTTGTACCTGCAAACCTTTGTCTAATTCTTATGTTTCCTGTTATTCTTTCGTTGTTTTCACTTATTATTGATTTTTACTCTTTGTTTTCTTTCTTTTTTTTTCTTTAAATAAGTGGCTAGTTGTTTTCATTTGACTTTATATTGGTTCTTTGAAATTGATTTTTGACCCATGTGTCTTTTTTTCCATAACTCTGACTGATCCAATTCTTCTAGTTGTTTATTGTTGGTTTTACAATTCTTTATAGTCATTAAATTATTTCTATTCTGTAATTTATCTCCGCAGTCTTTGATTTTTTCCACTAATTGATGTCTTTCCTTATTCCAGTGCCTTTTTCTGTCTTTTTTGTATTTCATATACAATACCCTCTCATTACTACCTTCGAGGCATCCCACAACTTTATCCGATCTGGGGGCAGGTGTTTCTATTTTCTAGAAAATAATTATTTATTCCTTCCTGTAAAATCTTCTTATTTCTTTCATTCTTCATTATAATATTATCATATCTCCATCTATACTGTTTGTCCTCTTTTGCCAGTCTGAATGTAGCTACCACCGGAGCATGGTCTGAAATCCACTCTTTATGTGTCTGGATCTCTACACATTGTATAGACTCCATGTTCTTTGTCAGAATATAGTCTATGTATGTAAATTTTTTATGTCTGTAGTGATGATTTATAAACTGGTGTTATAATAGCTTAAGATTTTGTACAAAATGTTCTATTTGGTCCCCATATACTGTACAATTCCCTCAATGAAAAAGAGAGGAACCTATGTTTATTCTTTGTTTTCCTTTCTTTCTTTCTTTCTTTCTTTCTTTCTTTCTTTCTTTCTTTCTTTCTTTCTTTCTTTCTTTCTTTCTTTCTTTCTTTCTTTCTTTCTTTCTTTCTTTCTTTCTTTCTTTCTTTCTTTCTTTTTGTTATGTTTTTTTCTTTTCTACCCATTTCCTATTTTATCCAAAATTATGTATTAAGAATTGTTTTATATTTTGTTAAAATTTAATAAAAATATTTTTTTCAAAAAGAAACCCTATATTTATGCAACTGGTATCATCTGACTGCCAAGTTGTCTCTGCCAAAGTAATTGGATCAGTGATTTATTTTTGGCTGTTGCTCAGAGAAACCTGATGGCAGACACTCGTTTAAAAATATTACAGATCTTCTCTATTTTGTGTCTTATTAGTTTCTAAACACAAATATGTGTCATTCATGTGATAATACTACAGAGCAAAGGCCCCCAGCTTCTTTTTGCCTGGGAGGACCTTTGGAATTCTGATACAGCTTGGTGAATGCAGCCACAAATTGGCTGCCACAGAAGGTACAACTTACCTTCGGTCATACAGTAAAGATCCTTGTGCTGTTGGGGCAGCTGATTTTAAAAATCTGCACAAATTATAAAATCTTCCATGAGTTGGGCAAAAGCTCCAAATGATCGTGATCAGGACTAGGTTTGGTCAATACCCTAGAAATTTGATAAAATTCAGATTGGATTTATTTGAGCAAAAAATTATCGGTATGTCCGAATAAGATAAATAACATATTAGGGTCCGTCTGATTTTTTTTTTGCATTTTTGGTGTTTTTTCACATTTTGGCCTGCAGGGGGGTAAATTTCTAAAGCTAGCAGCATGAAAATTTCAGGGCATAATCTGGAGACTGTCCTGATGATACCACCCAAGACTGGTGAAGTTTAGTTCAGGGGGGGCAAAGTTATGTACCCCCAAAGGAGGTTCCCCATCCCCTATTGTTTCCAATTGGAGCTAACAGGAGATGGAGGCTGACCCTTTGAGGTTACATAACTTTGGCCCCCCTGAACCAAACTTCACCAAACATGGATGATATCATCAGGAAAGTCTCTGAATGATACCCTGAAAGTTTGGTGCCAATCGCTTTAAAACGCACCCCTAACAGACACTGCAAGAAATTTGCCTAAGATTCTCTGCTCTGCAGTGCCTTGGCTCAATTGTAGCCAATGGGGAATTTCTGAGTGTGAAAGCAGGCTGCACAATTTTTGAAAATAGAGACACCAAACTTTCAAGGTGGCTCCAGGAGATCCTCCTGGTAATAGCATCCAGGTCTGGTGAATTTTGCTACTGGGGGTTCCATTTTATGGACCCCAAAAAGACCTATTTTGTTTCCCCACTCCTACACATGAAGCCTGCCGGCTGAGTTCTCTCAGAACTCTCTCAACCCACCCCATCCCACCACCCCCAGAAGCAAAGTTCACAAAATCTCCCTCTTTCCCACTCATTCATTGTTCATTTCTTTTGCCCTCCACCTGATTTTTCCATGTCTTCCCCTCCCCAATTAATTTTCAAGCCTTGGTAACAACTCCTTCTCATCACTATTCTGCTTGGCAATATAGAATGTGCTCAGCTGTACTCACATTTAATGTACATAGAATGTATTCACCTGGAAAACTGTGCCCAGTTCTGGGCACCACAGTTCACAAAGGGTATTGAAAAGCTGGAGTGAGTCCAGAGAAGAATCACCAAAATGGTAAAGGGTATGGAAGAGACTTGGGAAGCTGGGTAGGTTTAGTCTGGCGCAAAGAAGGTTAAGGGGTGGCATGATAGTCATGTTCAAATATTGAAATATTTGTTTGAATTTTTGAAGGGATTTTGAAGGGATTTTGTTTGAATTTTTGAAGGGATTTTGAAGATAGAGCAAGCTTGCTTCCTGCTGTTCCAGAGACTAGGGCAAGGAGTTATGGATTCAAACCATGAGAAAAGAGATTCTGCCTAAACTTTAGAAAGAACTTCCTGACGGTAAGTGCTGTTTAAAAGTGGTTTATGCTGCCTTGGAGTGTGGTGGGGGCTCCTTCTTTGGAGGCTTTCAAACAGAGGCTGGATGGCCATCTATTGGGAGCCTCCTACAGATGGCAAAAACAACTTACCCATGTAAATTCTGGGGCCAAGATATTTCTATATGGTATCAGCATCATCAGCTACAAGGGTCAGTGCTATCAGTCACAGACCAGGAAAGGGTTTTGGGCGTCTTAGTTGATAGTTCCATGGGAATGTCAACTCAATGCATGGCAGCTGTGAAAAAGGCAAACTCTATGCTGGGGATAATTAGGATAGGAGTTGATAATAAAACTGCAAGGATTGTCATGCCTTTATATAAAGCCGTGGTGCGACCGCACTTGGAGTACTGTGTCCAGTTCTGGTCGCCACATCTCAAAAAGGATATCGAAGAGATAGAAAAAGGGCAGAAAAGGGCAACAAGGATGATTGAAGGATTGGAGCACCCTACCTCATAGGGTTGGTGTGAGGACAAAATTAGGAAAGAGAGTTGGTGGAGAGAGAGCCTTGTATGCTTTGCTGGGAGTGGGAGGTGTTTTGTGAGCTGGTGCAGAAAGTCATTGTTTGGTCGTTGTGGGTGGTCGTCCATACCGGGGGGGGGAGCACCAAACTCAGATTTTCTCCCCGGGCTCCAGTTTGCCTAGATACGCCTCTGCTTTCACCACTTCAGGTAACAAGGCTTCAGGTAATCTGCCCCAATGGCATGATGCAACCAGGTTTTGTCTTTCCATGTTTTCCCAGTAAAACCAGTAGCTGTATTATTGAAGGCTTTCATGGCTGGAATCAACTGGCTACTGTGGGCCATTGCTTTCACCTCCTGCAGGTGAGCTCCCAAAGGCACCTGGTGGGCCACTGCGAGTAGCAGAGAGATGGACTAGATGGACTCTGGTCTGATCCAGCTGGCTTGTTCTTATGTTCTTGTGTGGGTTTTCTGGACTGTGTGCCTGTGGCCTGGCAGTTTTTGCTCCTAATGTTTCACCTGCATCAATGGCTGGCATCTTCAGAGGCATGTACCAGTAACATGCTTTTCTCTCCATGGCACAGAAGATGCCAGTCATAGATGCAGATGAAACATTAGGAGCAAAATCTACCAGAGCATGGCCACACAGCCCGGAAAATGCACCACCATCAAAAACTGTTGTGTTTTTATGAAGAGGGGAGGTTATTCTTCCAAAAATTGCTATTTTATAGGCTTTGATTCCTTGTAATATCTTCTTTCTCCTTTAAAGAGGCTGCTTTGCTTTCATTTCTCTTCATTGTTTTTTGAAGAGAAATCAATGAACCCACTGGTAACTTCACGCACTGGCAGTTGTTTTTATGTTACCCACCATGGAGTGATGCCCTACCAGGAACATAGATGGCTTTGAAAGACACAGCTTGCCTCTGAGCATCCACAGAGTGGAATTCTGAAATTGTGCAAACCCTCCGCTCCTGTCCCCCCTTTCTTGGAATTTCTCTTTGATCAAAACAGAGTTGATCAAAAACTGGTTCTCAATTCCTTAAAAGAAGAAAAGAAACATTGTTGCATTTCAAAAAGAAATTTTGTAAGAAGAGATTAAGAGAATTTCTTTTAGCAGGTCTAGAAACCAGTTAGAGCTAAATGAACATATAATTCCAGTTTCTTTAGAGGCGTTAGATTTTCCAGCCAGGAGACACAGAGTAGTTCTGTAGAATTTAGAGACTGTTGGAAGTAAGTCATTCTCTCCTCAAATGTGTAAATGATATGAAACTTTGCTGTAGAAACAAATTTAATTTTTCACCTCATCCGTGGAAAAGCTGCCATATAAACAAAAGAAGATCTTTCTTGGCTGCAGGGCTAGTGTGGCATTACTCACAGTTTGTAGATGGAGCTGCCGTTGTGTACTGTCAAGCTATGGCCCGAAAGTAACAGCCTGATGTACAGGAATGATAAAAGTCTTTCAAGTGATTGCATTGCAGGGGGGAAAGGAGAGAACTGTTTATCACAAGAGAAAGAAGGCTATTGGGATACACAATATGTGTTTGAAAAGGCATATGGAAAGGATTCTTACTTTCCAAATGCCCCTAACACTAGAACTTTGAATATCAAGAAAGAAATATGAAGTGTTTATGGCAAAACCCTCTGCTTGTAGAAAGGGCAATAAACATTTGTGAAATGTGTTCCCTTTCATTACATAAAGTCCTCAGAAAGCTGCACTCCTTGCATGCCACCCCTCCCTCTCCCTCTGCTAGGGTGGGTGGGCCATGTCCAGATGCTGGGTCTCCTCCCCCTCCCTCCCCTGTCTTGCATGCCACCCCTCACTCCCTCCCCTCACTCCCCTTCCCTTGCATGACCCTGGAGGATGGGGCGGTTGTGGCCATCCATCTACCATTCAAACCTGCTATTTTCCAGAAGAGATGACTCTGCCAGATTGCAGATATGAATTTAGGCATGACACTTGCAGTTCTTATATTTGACTCACAAAATTGCCATAGGACAAACTGCAGTTGGCTACCGTCCCCAATTCAAATTGCTGGTACTGATGCACAAAGCCCTAAGTGGCCTGGGCCCTATATATCTGAAGGAGCACCTCCTCTGATACAGACCTGCCCAGGTGCTGAGGTCAGCGGGTGGGGGCGGGGGTGGCCTTCCTGGTGGTTCCATTGCCTTCTGAGATTTGAGGGGTGGGGGCTACCCAGAGGGCCTTCTCTGTGGTGGCCTGTGCACTTTGAAACACTCTCCCCCTGGAGGTCTACAAGGTGCCAACTCTGCAAGAGTTTAGGCACCTGGCCAAGACCAACCTCTGTACCTGGGCATATGGGTACCTGTAAGGGTCTGTTATGCCAGTCAATAATTGAGACTCAGGGTATTCCAACAGTTTTATTGAACTGTGTCAAATCCTGGGATTCAGAAAGCCAGAGCTGATGCTCTGTCCTCTGCCCCCATGTATATTTTTAAACAACAGTACATGCTGGGAAAAGTTGAAGGCAGTAGGAACATGAGATGGAGTGACTCAATGAAGGAACCCAAGCCTTCAGTTTGCAAGACCTGAGAAAGACTGTTAACAACAGGACATTTTGGGGATCATTAATTTATAGTCTCTCCATGAGTTGGAAGCAGCTTGGTGGCACTTAATGCACATCACACACACACATAAAGGTACCACTGAACTCAGCATTGTTTTTTCATCTGCTTCAAACCAATACGGCTACTTTCCTGAGGATGTCATCTGTGTTGCCTGGAGATCAGTCATAATTCCAGGAGATCTCCAGCCTGGGACCCCGACTCCCTCCCCAAATCCACACTTCCCAGGCATCATTTGCAAATCTCCAGGAATTTCCCAACCCAGAGCTGGTAACTCTAACTGGAGTTTGTACTTTTATCTAAATTAACACTTCCATATTGATCTCAATGTATAAAGCATGGGACTGGATCGTCACAGATGTATATAGTCTCCTTGAAACACCACAGGGAAAACAAAATCGATTCTTCAGTGATTCTTTCAAAGATAATGAGACCTTTCACCTGCATAGCACCATCTGTCTACAGGGTCCAATACTGGCTGCAGAGCTCATTCATACTAAGCAACCAACCAAGGAGAAGGAAAAATCTTTTCTCATTTCTCATTGAAGCTCCTTGCATATTTTTTTGAGCTTTTCTATTTTTGTCAGTTAAATTATCTCAACTAGCAGCAAAGCCCATTGCGGGGGAGATGTGATAGATTCAAGCAAACAGTGGAGGAGGAAGCATTCCCCCTCACAATGGACTTTATTTGGTCTATATTGCCCCCCCTGCTCCCCATGCAAGGCTTGCCACCTACCTGGTTCTGGGTCTGTGGCTTGGGGGTGGACAAGGTTGGACAGGTGTGGCTTGGGATAGGAAGGAAGATGAGGATAGGGGGAGGATGGAATAGAATGGCTTGGGGAAGCAGGAGGGTTGAAAAGTGAGGCTTGGTGTAGCAGATTAGGGGATGGTCAATTGGAGTGGCTTTGAGTGGGGAGGTCAGAAAGATGAGGGTTCTGGTGCGGGAGGGTGGGGAGGGTGAAAGGTGAGACTTGGGATGGGGGAGGGTTGGAAGGTTAGTACTGGGATGGGAGAAGATGGCAAGGCAAGCCTCTAGGTAGGGGAAGGATTGGAAAGTATGGCATGAGGTGGGGGAGGGATGGCAAGGTGAGGGTTGGGGGAGTGTTGGATGGTGTGCCCAGGAATTGGGGGAACGTTTGGAAGATGAGTATTGGAGTGAGGGGGGGTTGCAAGGTGGGGAAGGTTAGAAGGTAAAGCTTGGGGTGGGGGAGGGTTAGAAGGTGTGGCTTGGGATGGGTAGAATTGGGACAGTTGGGGTGAGAGGGCTTTGCCAGGCCTGGGGAGCAGTGGCTCCACTGGCTAGGTGTTCAAGGTGGGGTGGGTCATGGTTACCCTGTTCTAAATTACCCTGTTCTTTTTTTAGTTAAGTTGGGGAAAATCTGGATATTTTTAGGGTGGAGCCTGGAGAGATCAGGTTTGGAGAGGGGCATAATGCCACAGAGTCCACCCTCTAAAGCCTCCATTTTCTCCAGGGAAATTGATCTAGCTTACCTGGTGATAATTGTAAAAGCAGGGGATTTCCAGGAGCTTCATGGAGGTTGGCAATCCTGTTTGAAGTCCTGAGAACCTACTAGATCAACAAGATTTGGGAGGTATAAGCTTACAAAAGTCAAAGCTTCCTTCATCAAATAAAAGTAAGAATGGAGATCCCTGAGTTCTTGTATTTCAGTCAGAATGCAAGGGTCTCCATTTCTACTTGTGCCTGACAAAGGAAACTTTGACTCTTGAAAGCTCATTCCCTGAAAATGTGGTTGGATGCTAAAATGCTACTGGACTTGAATCCTGCTGTGCTACTGCAGATCAACATGGCTACCCTCTGAAACTACCTGGTTCAATAGCATAACCATGGGTGGGGACAGCGGGACTGGAGCCCTGGACGCTGCTTGGCCAGGTCACATGTGTCAGGCTCTCGAACGTGGAAATAACAAAGACCGTAGGAAAGTCCTAAAGCAGTTTATTTCTACAACGCGTAGAGTAACAGAGAAAGCTGAATCTAAGCTCTCCCGCTTAGATCCAGCAATTATATCCTTCAATTCCCCCCCCCATTTGATTCCTACCAAATGTGTTTCACAAAGTGTATAACATTTGCACTACAGAGCTTCAAGAAACCTGGGAACATTCGCACCTTCCCGCAGGAGGGCTGGCACCAGGGAATTGCCAGGGAGGGGAGAGGGAAACAGGAAAGCATTTACAGGAAACATTTGCAATTCCCACACAGCAAGACATCTAAGCACTGACAGGCGTGGACCTGACAACATGGGAGGTCCATTGGTGGGGTGTCCCCCCAACTTCACCCCTACTCCTGAACTTCACATGGAGTTTGGGCAGAGACACAGTTGTGGGGGGGGGGGGGTGGCTCAGCAATGCACCCCCATGGACCCTGACCAAATGGCAGGCAGGGTGCACGTTGTGTTCCCCCCAAGACCCATTTTCATCAGTTATGCTCCCATCAAAGTACTGTCCAAGGTTGACCTTGCTTTGCTCCAAATTCTGACAACCTCAGACTAGTCTGAACTATTCAGACTGATGAAGGAAGCAAATCCCCTCCTCCCCTGCTGTTGGTGAGAAGGAGCCCCTTGTATACAGACTGAAACTACTGCCCAGCAAGACTTAGCAATGTCGAACTTGGACTGGATCAATCCACTTGCACAGGGCAGAAGTGCTTCTGGGCCCACATTATAAAAACCATATTATTTGCCATTTTTTATTTCTTCCACTGAAACACCAAGCTTTAGCCAAATCTTCCTTCAATGCAACAGGGAAGTTGCGACTTTGAATTCTATATCAGTTTCCATAGCAACCTGTTGATCTCCCAGTTACCCACCCAATCTGGCATTGTACCGTGACACAAGCAAATTTGAGGTTTTGTTTAAAACATTTGATCTACCAATGCCTGCTGAGGTTTTAACTCAACTCTCCTCATTTTGCTATTGATAAATAGTAAAACATTGCAGGTTCTTGCCCCCCCCCCTTTCCCAGAATAACTTAACCATATTGACAGTATTTAACATGGAAGAAGAAGCAGAGGGGATCAAAAAGTTGCCAGAAAGCAGTTGCTGGACTTCTCGGCCTTTTGGCTAAGACCAAGTGCAGTATCTGTTCTTATCAGTGTGAAGTTTGAACACTTTGCCAACACCTATATTTTCATATCTGATTCTTGCCAAGACTATAAAACAGGGCTTCTTCCTTTCTATCTCGTAGTCACACACGTAGTTTATGAGAGAGGAGTGGAGAGGAGTAGCAGTGGAGAAGAGAAGTGGGACAGAAAGTGCTAGGCTTCTGAGAGGTGGGGCTTGCTATTAGCTCTGCTGCTCACTCTCTGGAAGCCATGAAAAGGAGTAGCAGTGGAGAAGAGGAGTAGGACAGAAAGTGCTAGGTGTCATGGGCTGACTGTCAAGGATGGACAGAAGACAGGGTGCAGCTGATAGATATTTACTGCAGGTTAAACACAGGTCAGAAATGTCTCTTAAGGCACCTGACAAGGCGCTGGTTAGAGTTCAGTCTGAGAACCAGTAAGCAAGCTCACCAGTTCCCCAGGTTGTCACAATCCAAAACACAAATCCAAAATGCAGGTCCAGGGGGCAAAGTCCAAGGGTCGTTACCGGAAAGCAGGCTTTTCTGAGCAGTCCACGGAACTGAAGCAGAGTAGCCGTCAGAGGTGATGAATTGCTTTCTGCAAAAACACACCGGCTGTGAGCTGTCTCTTCTCAGCGTGAGGGCAGAAACGCCAAAGGACTTTGCTTTAGGGAGCTGATCCTGCTCGAAACTTACAAATGACAAACAACCAGTTGAGCTGATGGTCTACGCTCAGCTTATTCGAGGTGTAACCGTTGGCGACCCTGCTCTAAAGGGGTGGGTGAACAGGGAGGACTGTTTGCTTGGTGTGCTGAGGGTGACTCTGAGAAAGTCCTAACATTGAGGGCCCCGCAGAGGACTCTGGATCAACAGCTGGCTCGTCCTCTTCTGATGAACCGCTGCTCTCACGCCTCCACTCCTGAAACATTCCTTCGCTGTTGTCAGGACTGCAAGTCCCAGCATGCACCGGCTTTCGCCTTTTTCCAAAAAGAGCGGGAAAGCAAATTGAAAAGCTACATCCCACCAGAGCTTCACAGCCAATGAGAGGCCAGAGACTGGGTGGGCAGAGAAAGCTGATTGGTTGTTGTTGAGTTCAGAAATAAAATAAATACTGGAACTGAGGACATGAATCCTCAGTTCCAGCACCCTGTAGTTAGGGCGACATAAATCAATAAAGTTCCTTTTCTGAAGTTAGCTTTGTCTGAGTGTGTTCAGCCTTACAGCTGTCGGGGGGGGGGATTAACAGGGGTGTGTGGTAGGCTGCTGTCATCTTTGCTGTCCGATACAGAGGGAGAACCGATCATGACACCAGGTGAGCATTTGGGTAGAAATGAAGGCAGAGAGATACAACACTGATCTCAGTGTGAGGCTCTATTGTAGATCCCCGTGCCACTCTGAAGAGATCGATGAGGCATTCTTGGAACAGATGGACACACTTGTACAAAGAAGACAAATATTAGTAATGGGAGATTCCAATTATTCAGATATTTGCTGGGAGTCTATCAGGTCCGAAAAAAGGTCTCACTTGCCTTGCACACAGTTTCATGGTCCAAAAGGTGGAAGAAGCAACAAGGGGAACAGCTAGTTTAGATCTGTTCCAAACCAATAATGACAACCTGATTAGTGGAGTGGAGGTGGTAGGATTCTTAGGTGAGTGATCATTTTCTCATGGAGTTTGTTATCCAGCGGAAAGAGGATACTAAGTCTTGTCAGACACACAACCTAGACTTTTAGAAAGCAGACTTCCGTAAGCTTAGGAATCTACTGGGTGCGATCCCATGGTCAAAAATACTAAAAGAGAAAGGAGTGCACTGTTCTGACTGGTCTGACAGGGCAGCATTCCGGGAGAAAGACCATTCTCTCTCCCTCCGCACCGCTATAGGTCAGCTTTGATTGTGTTTTCCTGTATTGCAGGGGGTTGGACTTGATGGCCTTTGGGGTCTCTTCCAACTCTATGATTGTATGATTCTAAAAGGAACATAATCTGGAGACAGAAATGAATTGAGATGCTCCAAGGAAGGATTTTAATCAGCAATAATTGGGCAATGTCTTCATAATAAACCATTTTGTAGCCACTATTGAAATCCTTTCCTTTTTTGCTTCCTTCCCATCTTTAGGGAGCCACAGTTGTCTCTGGGACAAAGGCAGCCATTACAATAGTCTCATCTCCATTCCATTTGCATGGCAAGCAATCAACTTTTTTTTTAATACTAAAGGGGGAAAAAACAGTCCTGGAAGTGAGTAGTCTATAGCAAACATATGACAAACCAGAGGAGCGATAGAAGGCACTCAAAGGCACCTTTGGCCAGATTTCTATGTGCACTTTTTATTATTTCTGGCATTTCACTAGTCACATTCTAATTCTGCAGCAATTGACATCTTATGTCTAATAGTCAAAGATTATGTCTAATAGTCTTATGTCTAATAGTCAAAGATCAAAAAATCTGCAAAACAGGAGCATTCTCAGGTTTGCAGAGGGACAAAAAAAGAAGATGTGAACCCCTTTGGGGGCCCATACAATTGGACCCACTGAACCAAACTTCACCAAATTTGGTTGGTTTCATCAGGAGATTTCCCCCAAGCTACCCTGCACCCCTTACAGGTAGAAAACTTTAAAATTCTAAAAAAAATCCCCATAAGGTTAAACTGACCTGAATTTTGGGTTGTTATTTTTTCTCAGGTAACCAAAATATTCATGCTTTTCAGGTTTTTAATAATTTTAAAGTCCAAAAAACTCAAACCTGAATTTTACTGATTTTTTAATGTACAAATTCCAGTCTTGATGGATACTCTCAGGGAAACGTCCTGCTTGTTCTCCTCCACTCACATACCCACTTGCAATCTTGCAATTATGAGGGTCGGATGCAGGGCCTGTATCTCCCTCCATCCTAGTTAGTTAGACTAGATTAGGAAACTATGTTCAATCTGTCCTATCTGGAAATGGAGTTCCTACAATAAACATAGTATATTTGCTTGAATAAACATAGTATATTTGCTTGAAAAGGCTCTGAGTGATTTTCTACCTGGCACACACACACACACACACAAAGCATTGTGAACTCTGCTAAATCACTAGATCTAGAATCTGACTGGTTCATAAGAGACCAAGAGATCTGACTTGGGGAACTCCTGGAGACTTGGGGACGGAGCCTGGAGAAGGCAGAATTTGGAGACAGGGGAGGGAGCTCAGTGGCAGGGTCATAGCTTTATAAAATGGAGCCCAGGGCTAGCCCACACCACACAGCAGTGTCCACTGAACTCCACATGGATCTCAGGGGTGGAGTGAGCATGGCTGACCCTGCTTCTGAGCTCCACTTGGAGTTTGGGAGAGGGGTGAACCCAGTTACTGACATTCAATTGCACCCCTGCCCTGAAATCCATAGGACGCTTGGAGCCTAGGGCACAGTTGCGAGGGGGAGCGTGGTCCTACAATGCACCCCCAAGGAAGTGGCACCCAGTCCTCCAGCCCCACTACCCCAGTGATGGCGAACCTATGGCATGGGTGCCAGAGGTGGCACTCAGAGCCCTCTCTGTGGGCACGCACGGAGTTCATCATGTGGGGGAAAATCGCCCCCTCCACACACACATCTAGGCTGGCCTGGGCTGCTGGGCTCGATTATTAGCATTAATCCTAAGGCCTAGTTTTGGGGAAGCAGCATAGGTAACCCTGCTAAGCACTGTTAAACCCCACTGATTTTCATGCAAAGAACTAAAGCATGATCCTTTACCTGGGAGTAAGCTGACAATGGGCTGGCAATGTGGCTTGCTTCTGAGCAAACCCTCCTAGGGTCATGATTCACTCGTTCGAAGAATTGCATGGTTGCTTCAAAGCAAAGCCAACAACTACCACCAAGCTTACTCCCGAGTAACACACGCCTCGGAGCCAACCATTTTTTCTTAACTAAAACCTCAGTATTCAGGTTAAATTGCCGTGTTGGCACTTTGTGATAAATAAGTGGGTTTTGGGTTACAGTTTGGGCACTCGGCCTCGAAAATGTCCGCCATCACTGCCCTACACCCATTTGCTAGACCACTGCTCAGTATGATTCCATGGAGTCTACACTCCAAAGCTGCCATTTCCTCCATGGGAATTGATGCCTGGCATCTGGAGATCATTTGTAATTACAGAAACTCTCCAGACCTTAACTATAGGTCAGCAAGCCTTGTCTGAAGTGGAAGTGGAGAAAAATGGAATTCCCTTCCCCTGTGAGTCCCTGCTTGTCCACTGTTGTTGTTCTGATTCTCTAGCATCCAGTTTTGAATAACACTGAATACATGGAACCAAATTCTGGTCTTCTACAGAGATTTTGGTTCTGCAATGCAGCTGGAAAACATAGTGGGAGGGAAAATGAGACCCGCACATTTCTCTTTCAGATATTGGGAAAAGAGCAGAAAATGATATGATTCAATTGTGGGCTGCTTCACACTGTTATGCACCTCCATCACCTCAAGGCAGCAGCAAGAATCAGTAAATTGCATCCAAACCATCATGAGCAAACAGTCACAGATGTTCCACCTCTATTGGAGCGTAATGTGGTTGATACATTCAGCTGCTGGTCAAGCCATAACCAAGCCATAAGAAATCGTCCGTGCATGTGAAACTTGAGCCTTGTGCCTTGAAGCATGCTGAGCTTGCCCGAGAAGCAGTGAAGAAGCCACCATTCCAAATTGAAACATTCTTCCTCTCAGCTTCCTTTTGTTTTCAGGCAAACGCGCATACCAGGAGAGGCTTCACGACCAAATTGCGGTTGCCTAGCGACACGATCAGCAGCCTTCGCATTAATGCCAGGATGGATGAGTCTTAAAATAGTTTGGCATCAGGGAGAGACATTATGAACCTGTCTTGAAAGTCTGCCTCAAACTCCCCTCAAAAGGAACACAATCCAGGAAGAGACAGGAGGGACAGGGCATCCTTTGAATTAAGCAAGAGCCGGAGGCCGTGCATTTTGGAGAAGAGGGTTGTTGTGCAGGCTTGTCAGAAAAATTCCTGGAGAATTGGGGGTGGAAATGGGGAGGTGGAGTTTGGAGAGAGGCTTTAACAGATTATAATGCCAGAGAGCTAAGGTTGCTAACTTCCAGAATTTGCATGGGGGGGGGGGGGCGACACAAGGTAAGCATTCTGTAATATAAAAGGCAAGGGGTATCAGCGACTAATATTCCTTGGTGATTTCCTATCTGTATACCAGCCAGGGTTGGGGCTGAGAGCGTGTGATTGGTCCAAGGTCACCCCAAACAAGAAGAAGATTTACACCCCACTTTTCTCAACCATAAGGAGTCTCAAAGCAGCTTGCAAACTCTTTCCCTTCCTCTCCCCATAACAGACACCTTGTGAGGTACGTGAGGCTGAGAGAGTTCTGAAGAACTGTGACTAGTCACTCAACAGGAATGCAGGAGCAAAGAAACAAATCCAGTTCACCAGAGAAGAGTCCATTGTTCACATGGGGGAGTGGGGAATCAAACCGAGTTCTCTAGATTAGAGTCCACTGCTCTAAACCACTGCAACACACTGACTCTCCATAGCATGAGTAGAGATTCAAACTTGGGTTTCCCAGCTCTGACTCTGACCCCCTAACCACTACACCATACTGGTTCTTGCTTAACCATGATGGCCCTGTTAAATTATTTTAAAGTCAATTAATGGACATGGAGCTGGCCCTGGAAGACGGGAGGTTACTTCCCCACTGGTTGCACCCACATTCTTGTCCAAATGTGCTTGCTTCCAGTGGTACACACATTTGAATGTGCCTCCCATTTTTAAATCCTGACTAGGTTGCTGCAAACACTGCCCATAATTTCTTTCCTGCAAAAGTAGTTTGGACCAAATGAGACAACCAGTTAGTTGGATAACTGTCTGCTGTATCAAAACCACAACATCTGCTTCACCAAATCCCGCATGCAGCCATAAAGCCATTAAGATCATATTGCCCAATACTGGTAAGCACTGCTTTCCCTGGTAGACATGGTTTGAGGTTTCTGTCTTAAAATGCTAAGCAACCTCCTGTATACTTTGTGGGTTTTCTCAGTAAACATAGACAATACTTTAAAAAGTCACACTTAGATGGTGTAGGCCAGGGTGTCCACTAACCCCTTTGGGGGGCCTGCCAAGCATTTTAGAAAGTGGTTGGAGCCAGCAGGGCTTCCAATTTGCTGCTGAAGATTTGAATGCCCACACAAAGGCCCTTTTCACACGGGCCATAAACAGCGCCCTGGGAATGGCAAAAACGCCGTCCCCAGGGAGCCATTCGCACAGGCGGCGCTGCAAAAATGCAGCAGCGCCGACCTGGCTCCCCTCCCCCTCCCCCAGGGCGGCATCAGGCCGCCTCCAAAAACCTCCCTCCTGGAGGGAGGTTTTTGGTAAACAGCGCATTCCCAGCGGCGCGGTGCGAACTGGAGGTCGGAGGGCAGCGTGTGCGGGTCTATGGAGGCCAGCAGGGTGACAGAGGCGACGAGGTGAGTGGGAGAGGGACGGGGAAGAGGCGGCTCCGTGTGGAGCTGCCTCTCTTGCGCTGGCCTCTTTGGGGGCCGCTCGCACGCTCTCGTGCGAACCGCCCCCACCCCTCCACCGGCAGAATTCCTGCTGGTGGGGAAGCACCCTTTCCGCAGTGTGGAAAGGGCCAAAGTTTTAAAAACTGCCACCACAGCACAACTGGTTCAAGCCCTACCTGGAGGATGGAATCCCTAGTCCCAAACCTCCTGTGGAAGCATTTTGGGGTATGATGCATGATGGATTGTAACATTCCTATTTCATTTACTCCCATGTATCCTCATGGGACCACCTTATGGGGCTGCAGAAAAGATCTCTGCAGGAAATTCTTCATGTTTCATAAGGCTTTCAAGAAAACAAGGATGGAGGGAGAAATTTCTTCTCTTTCATTGTCTCTGAAATTACAGGTGTTGAGCATCTCTCTCTCTCTCTCTCTCTCTCTCTCTCAGCAATGCACTAAATGGTACTTCAAAAGCATTGGAGGCATACGTTTGAGCATATAGCACACATCTCTTTGTGATTAATAATTGATCTGAAATAGCACCATTTGCACCCAAAGGGAACTTGCTGCTGGATTGTAAATTACTGCATGGCATGGAGATTGATAGAACCTGAGCTGGCATTCTTCAATTACAACTACCAATTACAACCCACCAATCTCTTGGGGGTGGGGGACAGAGGCAAATTTGGGGAGAGGGAAATACTAATTTCCAGGTGTTTCATGAAACTTGCATTGGACCTCAACAGGTTGCACCAACCTATACTTGCAGCTGGTTCTAGAAATGAATTCTTGATTATGTCAAAGCTACAAAAGGAAGGAAGGAAGGAAGGAAGGAAGGAAGGAAGGAAGGAAGGAAGGAAGGAAGGAAGGAAGGAAGGAAGGAAGAAAGGAAGGAAGGAAGGAAGGAAGGGAGGGAGGGAGGGAGGGAGGGAGGGAGGGAGGGGGGATGGATGGATGGATGGATGGATGGATGGATGGATGGATGGATGGATGGATGGATGGATGGATGGATGGATGGATGGATGGATGGATGGATGGATGGATGGATATTGGGATTCGCTGAGCATGGGACTATCTGGCAAGTGTTGGAAGAACTGAAAAGCATTGAATACAGAGAATCCCAAGCAATTGGACATAGTGGCCAAATTCTTGCTCACTATTACGAAATAATTTCCTGGTCTCCTCTTTCGCTCTGATGTATGCATTTTTGAAACAGGAGTACCTGTTTTATCTTGTAAAACTGTATTTGGATTACTTAGCTCTGCTATGTTTTAAAGCCTAATAAAGGTCTTTGAACTTGAACTGAAAAGCATTAGAAATGGTGGGTCACAGAAAGAAATTAGGAGACTTGAGAACATGGCTGTTATCACCAGGCCAAAGACCATCTACCTCATATGATTGCCAAACTCCCTGTAGGGCCTGTAGATATCCCAGAATTACAACTTATCCCCTGACAACAGAGATCAGTTCGCTTGGAGGAAATGGCTGCTTTAAAGGTCAGACTCTGTGGCTTTGTACCCCACTGAGATCCCTCCCCAAGGCCCACCTCCAAATTTCCAGGTATTTCTCAACCCAGAGCTGATGACCCTATGTCTTCTTAATGTTTTATTTGTCTGTTCTTGCCTCAAGATTTGGCACAGTTCTGCTCCACTAAATGACCGAAATGTCTGAAAAACAGAGTGGTGTAGTAGAGGGTGATTGGGATGCAAATCTCTACTCAGTCTTGAGGTATGTCACAGCAAAATATGTTTCTCTCCATGGCACTGTAAAGGATTCAATGGTGTTGATGAGAGGGGCAGCCGCCTGGCCTTGACTACATTCCACAGCCCGGGCGATGGGCCAGCTTCTCTGGCGGAGACCTTATCTCTGCGAGGGAGATGAGACCTCCGTTCCCATGGGAATCCGGGAGGGGGGATGGGATGGACAGAGTTATAACCTGTGTTTCTGGCGGGAGATCTTATTCCTGCCACTGCGTGTACTTGAGCTTTCTAAGATGTCTGAATAAACGGTCTTTTACACCAAAGAGCCTTTTATTTCTGCTTCTATGGAATTCCTTACATTGTGGCAGGAATCCTAATTCATCTATATTCCTAGTGCAGTGGACCTCTGGTGCCTCGGCATGGAGAGGTTGGATGTTTCTGGGGAAGGTGCGGTAGCTCCCAAAGAGGGCTCCGACCTTTCCCTTCTGGATCTGGAGGAACCGGCGGGAGAACGGGCCTCGCTGGTGACTCTTTCCCGTCCTCGTATCAGCATGAGTCTTCCTTTACTCCGTTGGAACGAGGGACGTGAAGACGAACATGGGGACTTACATGAGTCGTTTAGGCTGTCTATGGATCGAAGCCTGTGGATCGGATATCTACTCGCTTCCGTATCGATTACAAACCTCCGATCCCACCTGTCACGGAGGACACGGGCCTGACCCCCTCTCATGCGGCAACCCAGGAGTCCACTGCACGATTCCTGGACTCGTGTTTTGGTGATGCTCCCCAGAACCACCGGGGCACAGCACTGGGGCCCGTCCGAAGACCACCGTGACACTGGGACTATACCAGGGATTGGGAGGGGTATCCGTACCGTCTTTCGATCGGACCCCCCTGATCCCGGAGCAGCGGCTGCACCTGAGATGCCCCGTGGAGCCACCGGTGGAGCACGATGCCTCGCGTCCAGACGACGAGGAGTCCGGAGAAAGCCTCCCCTCCCAGCCGGAGCTGTCCCCTCTCCCCTCAAAAGAGGGCTGGGATGAGGAAGTGGGCAGACTGCGAGATGCCCAAGAAGCATGGGCCCGTGAGCGCCAGCTATGGGAAGAGGAACGGGACCAGCTGCAGCAAGAGCGTGAAAACCTGCAGAGAGACCGGGAGCAGCAGCGCAAAGAAGTCCAACTTCGAATTGGACCCGTGTAAGCAAAGAGGCGCCTCCAAGCGGCAATATCGCGCAGAATCTATCAGTCCATGATAAAGTCCTGGAACACTCCAAACTGAACTTACAGCGTCAACGACGAAAGTGTTCCGAAGGCGCTTTATGCATACACAAAGTGAACTTACTGCAGCTGTTCAACGGGGGACCTAACTGGCTAAATTGGAACGGAGAGAGCAGCTTTGCATGCGCACCAGGATGGCATTGACTCGCAAGGAGAGAGAGCTGGCTGCCTTGGAGAGGTGGAACTGGAAGAAGCAACAGACCAGGACAGCCCAAGTTGGAGCTCTACGCTGTCACAGGTACAGCCCGGGCGCCAGAGGGGCTGCCACGCTGCTGGGTCCAGCCACTCTTCCTGACTGGCTCCCACCGGAACACCAGCGGCACCGGGCGTTGATACCTCCAACCGGATTCCAGCCCCCCCGCAGCAAGTCCGGGCTGCCCCTCAACTCCGCTCAACCTGGCGAATCGCCGCCCTCGCAGTGGCGCCAAGGAGCCGTGGAGAGGGGTTGCCACTACAGGCCTCCCAAATACTCTGCCAGTCTCGCTTCGGGATGGGGACCCGCTTTGCCAAACTTCCCTACTTTATCTTGCAACTCGATGCCCACATGGAGGACTATGATGATTTATACCCGGTCTGGTAGCGCTAAAAAATGACGGGACATCGCTCCAGTCCTGGATGCAAAGGGCAGCAGCCGACTGGTTTGTGACTCTTTTGAACCTGGGCAAGATGAAGATTCTCGCGACGGGTACTCCGCGATTCCTCCAAGCCTTGAGGGCTGCAGCTTCCAAGATCCAGGTCGCGGAAAATGAAGCTTATCCGCATCTATCAAAACTATTCAGCAAGGCAACCGCTTCGTTTTGCAGAATTTGCTCCGTGAATTCTGCTGTGGCGGGCGGGCCTGCTCGACTCTCCTGAAAGTGGCCTGAGCGCATGAAATGCGAATACTTCTCCGGATGCTGTCGACGGCAAGCTGATGCGTGAAAGCGGTGTTTTTTAATTCGAAGGTCCCCATCGCACTATTGCTGATTGAGTTGCATTGGGATCCAGCAAGTGGCGTCTCGCTTTGAGTACGCTGCGTGCCGGAGGCCGCCCACGCCTCGGCCGCCACCTTGCGTCCACCAAAGCCAAGCCCAGCCGCCCCTACCGGGCAGACCTCACTCTCCGAGCGCCCGTCGCCGGGACAGCTGGGATTGTGTCTTTACTGCGGAGGTCCCGGTCATCCAGCCGCCAACTGCCCGAAAAAACAGAAGCCAACCACTCCGCCGACGCACTCCATCTGCCAAGCCACCACGCCAAATCAGGGCCGAACGGGCTCGTCTAAAGCAGTCATCGAAGGCGACCCGGAGGAGGGGGAAGCAGCTGTTTGCCTTTCTTCAGCCCCAATGGACATGGGTTCGACTCCAGACGCAGTGAGTGAAGGCAGCGCTCCCATTACAATCCAAGCGTTTCTGGCCAACCCCGCTAAGCATACTCGTATTATAGCCTCAGCCCTTGTGGATTCTGGCTGCTCCCATTGTTTAATGCGGCCCCAAGTGGCGGAGGAGCTAGGTCTAGACCAAGTCCCCCTGGCTAAGCCCATACCTTTCACCCAAATAGACGGCAGTCCTCTCGGGAGCGAAGGACCGGCCCAGTTCAAAACGCAACCGGTTCTCCTCCGCTGCGCCGACCATTGGGAGAAAATTAGTTTTATTCTGGTGCCAGTGGCCAAACACTCCATAGTTCTGGGCATGCCATGGTTGTTGTTACATGAACCAAAATTCCTTTGGAAAGAAAGGATCTTGGAATTCACTGACCCTCCCTGCGGGGAACACATGAATTGGGGGGAAAGCTCGACTTCTCCTGACACACACACCCCAGCTTCATCAGCGATTGCTCCCGATTCTACCGGCATCCCACCGGCGTACCAGGATCTAGCCAGAGTATTTCAGGAGCAAGAATGCGATCAGTTGCCACCCCATAGAGACACTGACTGCAAAATCGTAATACAGCCAGGGGCGCAACTGCCCAAAGGTAGAATCTACCGTATGAGTCCCAATGAGGAGAAGGAACTTCGTGCCTTCTTAGACAAGAACCTCGCTCGCGGGTTCATACGGCGGGCTACCAAACACACACATGCTGCCCCTGTATTGTTTGTAAAAGAAAGATGGCTCTTTACGGCTCTGCACAGATTACCGAGGTCTCAATGCAGTCTCCCTGTCCAATAAATACCCTTTGCCTTTAATCAAGGACCTTTTAGGCGCGTGGGCAAAGGACGATCTTTTACTAAGTTGGACTTGAGAGAAGCTTACTACAGGGTCAGAATTGCTGAAGGCTATGAACACTTGACTGCATTTAACACAAAGTTTGGACAGTTTGAATACTTAATAATGCCATTCGGGTTAAGTGGGGCCCCCGGAGCTTTTATGGCCCTTATCAACGAAATTCTCCATGATTTATTGTACAAGGGAGTAGTGGTGTACTTAGATGACGTTTTAATTTATTCACAAACCATGGAGGAGCATGAAGCATTGGTTCAGGAAGTATTGAAACGCTTGCTCAACAACTCCCTCTTTGCCAAACTTTCCAAGTGCTGTTTCCACCAAACCTCTATTGATTATTTGGGTTACCGAATCTCGCCCGAGGGCCTACAAATGGATCCTGCTAAGATTGATGCGGTCCTCCAATGGCCGGCCCCCACCAACCGAAAAGAACTCCAATCTTTTCTAGGTTTTGCTAATTTCTATCGTGACTTTATACCCCAATTCGCTGAACTGACTCTCCCTCTCACAGACCTCTTACGCACTAAGGGTAAAGATCCACTGTCCGCCAAGCCCGGGGCCCCCCTTTCCTGGTCTGAAGAATGTCAGACAGCCTTTCAGCTTTTAAAGTCTGCTTTTACCACCGAACCTATCCTAAAGCACCCTGACCCAGATCTCCCTTTTGTGGTTCACGTGGATGCCTCGGACAAAGCGCTTGGGGCAGCCCTGTTGCAGAGAAATAAAGATGATAGGCTGGTTCCGTGTGCTTATTTATCAAAGAAATTCTCCGGTGCTGAACTCAACTGGACTGTGGGGGATAAAGAGACTGCGGCCATTAAAGTAGCACTCTCCACTTGGCGCCACTGGCTGGAGGGGGCTAAACACCCCTTTCAAGTTTGGTCAGATCACAAGAACTTGGCCACCCTCTCCACCCCCCTCAAGATGTCCGCGAAGCAACTTCGTTGGGCGATTTCTTTTCTCGCTTCTCTTTCACGGGTCCATTTTTTTCCCCGAAAACCAATAAACTGGCTGATGCGCTCTCGCCTACCGAGGAGGGTGGAGCCAGCTTACAGGACATTCCGCGCACTGTTCTCTCCCCCTCCCAATTAGGGCTGGCTGTCACCCGATCTCAGACATCCACTCCTCCTTCTCCGCCCATTCCCAGCCTGGTCTCTCCTTTTCCTCACGGGAACTTGAGGAGGCGAGGCGACGAGAACCTCGGGCGGAGGAAGGCGACTCCCAATTGCGTTTGGAGAATGGCGTTTGGCGGTGGGGGGATTGTTGGTACGTGCCTCCCTCCCTCCGCAAGCAGGTTCTCGAGGCCTGCCATGATGCCCGCTCGGCTGGACATTTTGGCTTTCTAAAAACTCTGCATTTGGCCCGCCGTCAATTCTGGTGGCGCGCGATGCGCAAGGACATTGAGACGTATATTAAAGGTTGCTCTGTTTGTGCAGAAGCCAAGACCATCCCGGGAAAGCCCCATGGGCTGTTAAAACCTCTCCCGGTGGCCTCCCGCCCCTGGGAAGTCATCTCCATGGATTTTATTACAGATTTGCCAGAAAGTCATGGCAACACGGTCTTGTGGGTGGTGGTGGACTTATTTTCTAAACAAGCCCATTTTATTCCATGTGCTTCCATCCCCTCCGCTCCTAAGTTAGCTCGTCTGTTCATTCAGCATATTTACCGTCTACACTCCGCCCCGTTAAAGGTGGTCTCCGACGCGGCCCCCAATTCATTTCAAAGTTCTGGAAAGCTTTTCTAGGGTTGTTAGGGGCCGCCCCTGCGGTTGCCGCCCCCTACCACGTTCAAAGTGACGGTGAGTCGGAGAGAACGAACAGAACCCTAGAGCAGTATTTACGTTGTTACACCAACTACCACCAAGACAATTGGTGCGTAGCTCATTCCGTTTGCGGAGTAATGCCTATAACAATGCGGTTCATAGCAGTACTGAAAAAAAACCCCTTCGAAATTGTGTCTGGTGGCTCCTTCCCACCGTTGCCGCGAACTACTCATGCGGAAGCATTGGATCCTCCAGAGTTTCAACAATGGATTTCATCTCTGGCCGAGGGGTGGAAATCGGTCCAGACTGCCTTACAACAGGCTAAAGACTCCCAAAAGCTGCAAGCGGATAAGCACCGCCGGATTTCCCTCTGCGTGTGGGCGCCTGGGTGTATTTGTCTACCAAAAATCTCAGAGACGTGCATAAATTTTCTAAACTAGGCAAAAGATTCGTGGGACCTTTTCAGATTACTAAAGTGATTAATGATGTCACTGCCCGATTGGATTTGCCTAACTCTCTTAGTAACATTCATCCTGTCTTCCATTCCAGTTTACTCAAGGAGGCTCCCGTTTCCACGATGCCTGGCACGACTGCCGGAGAGGCCCCCACCGACTATTATTGATGGCCACAAGCATTACGAAATTGACGCCATCCTGGACTCTCGCTTTAATCACAAACGCTTACAATATTTAGTCTCTTGGGTGGGGTATTCCTCTGGGTATAATCAATGGGTTTATTCCGAAAATATTGACGCCCCCGCCCTTATTTCTGCTTTCCACCGCGCCTTTCCGCAAAAACCTGGGGGGGAGGGGGCTTCTTTAAGGGAGGCAGAGTGTAAAGGATTCAATGGTGTTGATGAGAGGGGCAGCCGCCTGGCCTTGACTACATTCCACAGCCCGGGCGATGGGCCAGCTTCTCTGGCGGAGACCTTATCTCTGCGAGGGAGATGAGACCTCCGTTCCCATGGGAATCCGGGAGGGGGGATGGGATGGACAGAGTTATAACCTGTGTTTCTGGCGGGAGATCTTATTCCTGCCACTGCGTGTACTTGAGCTTTCTAAGATGTCTGAATAAACGGTCTTTTACACCAAAGAGCCTTTTATTTCTGCTTCTATGGAATTCCTTACAGGCACAGTGTGGAGTGATTTTCTGGTGGGATATATTTTTTGTTCACCTCACATGGGGATGAGGCACATTTGCACGTGTCTGAGTAGAATTCATTTACAGTTGGGCTTTCTGTTGCATTCACATTCGCACTTGCAGCTGTGCTATCAATTACATCTGCAACTGCATTAGCATATGTCTGGGTAGAGTTCATTTGCAGTTGCCTTTGACTTTTAGTTTGGTGTTTTTAGTATGGCCAACCAGAGCTGTTAATTTTCAGACTCTCTTCCTTTTGGTTAAAACTGTCCCTGTATGCCAGCCACAGATGCAGGAGAAAATACTACTGGAACATGGCCAAATAACCTGGAAAACCCTCAACAACCTACTGTTATTTCTCAGGTTGGATTAGTTGTCAGGAGTGTGAGTGTCAAACGAGAGAAGCAAGATGCCCTGAAATTAAGCCAAGGGCACATAATGGGAAAGCAGCTGACCACATGGATGGGTGATAGCAAGTTGTCTTTGGATCAGAGAGAAGCACAGAAGCTAGACCAGGGATGCCTGATCTTTTAAAGCCTGTTGGCACCTTTGGAACTCTGACACAGCATGAGAATAACAGCCACAAAATGGCTGCCTCCAAACAGCTGCTGTAGGAGGTGGAGCCAGCCACAAAAAAGCTACCACAGCTTAGTGAAGGTTTTTGTGTCTTGGTGGAAGCTGCTGCTGAAGCAACATTTCAAAAAAAAAATCTGCCCAGCTAATCAAATCTTCAGTGACCAATGAGAAGCCTTGTTGCGAAAAAGTCCCATCTGGCCCCTTCTGTCTTCGGAAAACAGTTGGTGGTGCCAAAAAGGATGTCAGAGGGTGTTTTATTGTGTTGCACACCACCCTGAGCCCTCCGGGGGAGGGCGGTGTATAAATTAAAATTAAAATTAAAAAAAATCAAATCAAATGGTGCTAGGGATGCCTGCCTGGGGTTCCCCTTGAATTACAGCTCATCTCCAGTCTACAGAGTTCAGTTCTGAAAAAAAAAACAGATGCTTTGGAGGGAAAACTCTATCGCCTTGTACCTCAGTGAGGCTCCGCCACCCCCAAATGTTTAGGAATTTCCCAGCCTGGAGTCGGCCACCCTTTTGCCACCGGCCAGGAGGGACCTGGCAACCCTGCATAGAACTCATGGGCACCACACTGAGTTCCTCTGCGATAAATAGTCACTCTGGAAAGAGAGAATGGCATGCAGCACTATTTAGATGGGAAGATGGACCCTTATTGCAAGAATATGTTAATAGGCAAGCCTTGAGACACTTCTTTTAGATTTAGGAAACAGCCCAAATATGTAGGAGCCAGACGCACAGTTCAGCACTCAGATAACAGCCATATTTTTTATTTTTTTTCTAATTATTGCTAGTCTTAATCCTAATCCTAACCCTTTTTAATAATTTTACTAAAGCTACGACAAAAATGTGGCATATAAACAAATACAGGAACAACTGTGGCTGGCATTATCGTTATGCAAAGGTAACCTCTACCCCTTGCCTCTCTCCACTGCTACTTCTGATCATTCCATTAATGTTTTTAAAAGTTCAATTCAATGAATCGAACTTTTAAAAAATTGAATTGACAACCCGTTCTCCGACTACATTATTAATCCCATGCGAGCGTGGAATTATGGCAGCATATCTTCGTCTGCTGATTAATCCCACCCAGAGGAGAGCCTTGGCTACTGCAAGATGTAATGTGCTGCCATCAGCTCTGCTGGAGGGAAGATTTAAGAATATGGAACGTTCTAAAAGAGTTTGTTCATGTGATATGATTACGGTTGAAACACTTGACCATTCTCTGTTTCTATGCCCTAAATACAATAAGATACGCCTGAAATACATGAATTCCATTTTCTTGCAATGTTCTCAGTGGCAAGAGTGTTATAAGATACCCAATCTCCTGAACAGTTCTGATGTGCTTTTTTGTGAAACTGTGCTTTTTTGTGAAACTGTTGCAAATTTTATACTGGAAATTAGTAATTTTAACTGTATTGGGTGCTGTGTGGTTTCCGGGCTGTATGGCCGTGTTCTAGCAGCATTCTCTCCTGACGTTTCGCCTGCATCTGTGGCTGGCATCTTCAGAGGATTTAACTGTATTTCTTAACCTTGTTTTGTTTTAAAATTTTGTCCTGTTTTATATGCCAATAAAGGCTTGTGTTGTGTTGTTGAATTCAATGAATCATGGAATCATAGAGCTGGAAGAAACCACAAGGGCCATCAAGCCCAATGCCCTGCCATGCAGGAACACACAATCAAAGCACTCCTGATATATGTTCATCCAGCTTCTGTTTAAAAACCTCCAAAGAAAGAGACTCTACCACGGAGGCAGTGAATTACACTGTTGAACAGCCCTGACAATCAGAAAGTTCTTCCTAATGTTTAGGTGGAATCTCTTTTCCTGAACCTTGAATCCGTTACTCCATATGCTAGTCTCTGAGGCAGCAGAAAACAAGCTTGCTCCTTCTTCAACATGGCATCCCGTCAAATATTTAAACATGGCTATCATACCACCCCTTACCCTACGCTTCTCCAGACTAAACATCCCCAGCTCCCTAAGTCTCTCCTCACAGGACATGGATTCCAGACCTTTTAACATTTTGGTTGCCCTCCTCTGGACCCAGTTCTGGACCCATTCTAGCTTGTCAATATCCTTCTTAAGTTGCAGTGCCCAGAACTGAACACAATATTCCAGGTGAGATCTAACCAATGCAGAGTAGAGTGGTACAATTACATCCCTCAATCAAGACAATACTCGTGGATAAGTCGATTAGCATATAAGTCAAGGCACCTAATTTTACCACAAAAAATTGGGAAAACTTATTGACTCGCGTATAAGTAGAGGGTGGGAAATGCAGCAGCTACTGGTAAATTTCAAAAATAAAAATAGATACCAATAAAATTACATTGATCGAGGCATCAGTAGGTTAAATGTTTTTAAATATTTATTTCAAAGAAAAACAGTAAACTAGTTCTGTAAGCCCTGATTCCCCCTTTAAATCCACTCAGAAGTGGTGGGGGGTGATTTAATGGGAGAATCTGGGGAAAATTTGAGGATGCTTGTCAGGGGAAAAATGTTTATGTTAGCAGTACAAACATTTCAGAGTATCTTTAGGAGACCCTTCTGATGATACCACCCAGGTTTAGTGAAGTTTGGTTCAAGGGGTCCAAAGTTATGGACCCTCCAAAGTTATGGACCCCATCTACGATTAGCTCCCATTGGAAACAATGGGGGATGGGGGCACCCCCTTTGGGGGTCCATAACTTTGGACCCCCTGAACCAAACTTTACCAAACCTGGCAGGTATCATCAGGAGTGTCATCTGATGATACCCTGAAATTGTGGTGCCACTAGCCTAAAAACTGCGCCCCCTGGCAGCTGACAAAATAAAAACCCTAAAATATTTTCAAAAATACATCTCACTCGCATATAAGTTGAGGGAGGCTTTTTCAGCACAAAAAATGTGCTGAAAAATTCAACTTATATGCGAGTATATACGATATATTCTTATTGATGCATCCCAGAATTGCATTGGCTTTCTTGGCTGCCATATCACACTGCTGACTCTTGTTCAGTCTGTGGTCTACTAAGATGCCCAGATCCTTTTTGCATGTAGTGTTGTCAAGCCAGGTGTCACCCATCCTATATCTGTGCATTTCATTTTTTCTGCCTAAGTGAAGAATCTTACATTTATCTCTGCTGAAATTCATTTTGTTAGTTTTGACCCAGCTCTCTAATCTGTCCAGGTCATTTTGAATCTTGCCCCTATCTTCCAGGGTATTAGCCACCCACTCCTAGTTTGGTATTGGAGCCAGTCTAGAAAGCAGTGGGTTAAGTATTGAACATGTCTCCCACCCCTGAGTTGTGTGAAGTTCACATGCAAACAAGTCATGATGAAAATGGTCGTTTATTTTTTTTTTGCCCTACAGCTAAATGTATTCTGCTGTAAAATGATAAATAAGCTTTGCACATTGAAGGTTGTGTCTTGGTGGTAGAGCATCTTCTTGGCATGCAAAAGGTCCCAGGTTCTTAATCAGGATTTTGTCTTTCCTGTTTGGAAATGCATTACTATCCTTTCACCTCCGTAAAGCTCTGTTCTTTGATATTTTGCAATCCATTCTGTTCCCTGCTTGCAAAATTGTGGAAGAATGCACTTTACCTCATTGTGGTGCTGAATAAGATGTTGAGTGCCTTCTGACTTGCTGTCTTCCCATATCTAGATGATTCCTGTGTTGGATTCTTCTTTGTGAATGCTGCATCTTGCAAAGAGAAAAAAATACAGATTTAGGTCAACAGACTCTTCCTCCCCCATCCTAGATCTTGGGATTTATACAATGGAAATTCAAGAGACAGAAAAGAAGACTCTTCACACAGTACATAATCAGCACAATGGGGTGGAAGAGGTCATCTGGATCATAGTTCCTCAGCGTGGGGCCAGATGAAACTTTTGTGCAGCAAAGCTTCTAATTGGCCACTGGGTAACTGATTGGCTGTGCAGATTTTTTAAAAAACTTTGCTTGGGCAGAAGCTGCCACAGAAGTTACATGATTGAGGGTAAGTTTTGTGCAAGCATGAACATATTTTTATACAACATTTTATTTTAAAAAGGCATTATGTCAAGCAGAGCTTCTGTTTGAAAAGGAGTAATGTTTAACCACATTACCTAACACTTTGTGTTTAGCCCCACCTCCTTGGGCAGTCTTTTGATAGTTGACGGTCATGTCCCTGTTCTGTTCAATAATGAGACTTCATGTTCAAATGAGTTCTTTCATCAGAAACAGCATCAGGATTAAGCATTCAGACTTCCATTGACCAAACTAAAAGTTCAGTGCCAAAACAGCTCTCATTATACCCCTTCCACTCCATTCCCTCCTACTTCCACATCATCTTTTTGGCACCAGTTCCCAAGAGGGGGAATGGCACCTCTCCATTCGCCTGGAAAGGCAAATGCATGGCCTTCACTAAAGCAAAACAACCCATAGTCCCCAGTGCTTTGAAGTGTAGCACCTAGCAGGTGTCTAACGAGCTGATTATGGCTTGCCTAAAAGTGAAACAAAGGAGCAAGTAAGACAAAGCAATCCCAGACAGAGGATCCTACATCCTGGCCAGGAGACATGACAGGATTGGGCCAAAACAGGGCCAGATCATGACAGTTGGACCTGCCTAGCAGCCATTTTTTGGTGGTACCCCTCACTTACAGTCACAATTCCAAAGCTGCCCACAGGTTCAAAAAGGTTTGTGACCCTTCTCTGGATAGTATCATCTGTACTTGTGTCTGAGGGTGTAGTTTTCCTTCTGTGTTGCCATGTAAATGGGAGTGAACACCCAAAACTCACCCGGTGTGTTCATGGTATTAATTAGGCTACAAAAAATGTTTCATATCCCAGAGTGTGTTCCATTTGCCATAGGCGAAGCTATAAAAGGGCGGGGGTGCACCTCGCACCGGGCGCACGCCTGGAGGTGGAAAATTGCCCCAACCCCTCCCCCTTCCCTTACCCACTGTGACGCCCCGTTTGCAGCCCCCCACTTACCTTAGTTCTTAGTGTCAGGTTCAGTTTCAGGCTGAAAAGCAGCCTGTTTCATTCAGGCTGAAACGGGCCCTTGTGGGAGCTACACTACCCAGGAGACCTTGCAAGCCCCAAGGGCTCCTGGGTAGTGTAGTTCCCCCCCGGGGTTTTTTCAGCCTGAACTGAATAGGTCACTTTTCAGCGTGAAACTAAGCCTGAAACTGAGAACTAAGATACGTGGGGGAGTGGGGGACAGGAGCAGAGCCCATGGGGGGAGGGAAAGGCAGAGTCCACACTGGGCGCAGTTTGGCCCAGCTATGCCTCTGCAATTTGCATCCTGATTTTGCCTCCATACAGGGTTCTAATCCAATTAGGCTGCCTCTAAATATGAATATGTCTCACTGACTGGTTCAGAGTCACAGTCCTCTCTGTGAAGTAAGCTATAAATGAGGTTACCAAATGCATATTACTGCATCTGTTGCTCTTTTAAATAGTCAACAGCAGTTCAGGTAAAAGACAAGCTGTCTGAATGCAAGCTGACCTGTGGCAAAAATATATCAAGACCATCAGATTTCAACCTCATATGTTTTGGTGGTTGTGGGTTTTCCGGGCTGTGTGGCCATAGTCTGGTAGATCTTGTTCCTAACATTTCACCTGCATCTGTGACTGGCATCTTCAGACATGTATCACAGAGAGAAGTCTGTTACACATTGCATCTAGACTTGGAGATTTGGATGCAACAAATACCAGATTTGCCCCAAATCTGGGTGAATTCAGGCATATTCGGGCAAAAATCGATTGAATATGCCCTGACCAAATTATGCCCAGCTGGCTCTGTGGTAGAGGTTTCAATGGGGGGGGCACTCTTGTGGGGGTCTTTCTCTGGGTAGTGGCACTTATTTCCTACAGGGTTGCTGGTGTGAGTCTCCTGAAAGGAACCAGCCAACTTTGCTAAAGTGTGCTTGGGAGGAGCAGATGCTGAGGGCATCAGGTTCACCTTCAACTGGGTGCCCGCAGCATTTGCCCCTCCCAAGCAGACTCCAGATGATACCCTGAAATGTTGGTGCTGTGACCTTTAAAAATGCACCACCTGAAGGCCAAAACATGAAAAACACCTAAAAATCCAAAAAATTCATACAGAACCGAATTTTTCAGATTTACCTGAATATTCGGGTTTATCCAAATATGTTATTTATCTTATTCGGGCATTCAGATAATTTTATGCCCAAATAAATCCGAATTTTACCAAATTTTTAGGGTATTTACCAACCCTAATTGTGTCCAGTGAGAAGAGAATGTTTAGTGGAGTATATATTGTCCATGTCTGAGGGTGGGGAACCAATCAGTAAATGTTTAGGTGGGACTTGCTATGCAAAGGTATAGTTGACTGCATTGTATTGCAGGTGGGGTATTTCAGTCCAGGGAGTGAATCTCCAATAAAGGCTTCTCCAATAAAGGCTTCTTACCTTCAATGGTATAGAGTCTGATTTGGGTCACAGATCCTAGGTTTGACACCAAGCTGCTAAGAGACCACTTGTGGTGGCACAATCAGTAGGATGCTGAAGCAGCATGGACACTCAGCTTGCTCCTGGCCTTCAGTGGGACTGGTATGCTGCCACCAGTCAGGCCCTTTGGTTCTGCCAGCTGAAGAACAAGCCCAGGAGTGCAGCAAAATACCCATGGACTCAACCAAAGCATTTCCAAGTATGCACAATTGCAAATCAGTCAGCATTTGGTTGCTTGGTTTAGTAAATGTGTGTAAATACACACTCTAAAAAGGCAGGGAATGCAAGATTCTGCCAAGCTCTACTCCTGATCTACCACTCCTGATCTAGCAGTTCTACCACTGACTCCAATTTGTATCCACAGTGTCTTCCCTGATTCCCTCCTGATACTTTACTTAGGGAGTCAGCAGTTTGAAAATGCAAATTTGTGCACTTCCTTAGCGTCCAATGGCACAAGAGATAGCTTCCCAAGCACTGAGAATGAGTCCAAACTAGTACCTGTTTACTTTTTGGAACTTTTTACACAGCCTCTGTGTGTATGTGTTTAGGTATACTTTCAGATGAAACTTAGCATTTAGGGAAGAGACTTATGAAATGCAAATGGGTTCATTAAGGATTCTGACCAACAGTTCTAAAAAGTTTTCTATTTTTTATGATGGAAAAAAATCTTCAACTTTCTTGGATGCCTGGTTTTATGATGCAATTAGACACTGTTGGTGATGTTTATAGGTGCCCGTGCTCCATTTCTGTCACCTGGAAAAAGATTCGTAATTAATGCTGGCAGTAAAGATGTGTGAAGTAGAAAAACTGAAATCCGACTTCACACCTATAAACCGAAAGCCGTATACTGCTTGTATAACATAAGTGAGCACCTCTTCCCACTTGATGCCACTAATTCCAAGGCTGTGTGCCACAAAAGGTTTCTTTCCATGCCATAAGAAATTAAACAATCTAACCATTCAAGGTAGCTGTGAATTCAAATTGTCTTCCCTCAAAGGAGGTAAATGACTATCTCTGCATGAATAATTGTTCTATCCTTGCATCCTTTTACCAAACCCACTAGGTGAATCATAGAGTCATAGAGTTGGAAGAGACCACAAGGGCCACCAAGTCTTACCTCTGCCATACAGGAATACCCAAGCAAAGCACCATTGACAGATGGCCATCCAGACTTTGTTTTAAAAACCTCCAAAGAAGGAGACTCCACCACACTCTGAGGCAGCATATTCCATGGGTGAACCATCAGGTTCTTCCTAATGTTTAAGAAGAGGAAGAGGAAGAAGAAGAGTTTGGATTTATATCCCCCCTTTCTCTCCTAAAGGAGACTCAAAGGGGCTTACAAACTCCCTTCCCTTCCCCCCTCACAACAAACATCCTGTGAGGTAGGTGGGGCTGAGAGCATTGGGCGTCGAAAGCCAGCTGGGAGTGCGGTGGTGCTGAGGTCTCCGCATTACGTCGATGCAGCAAAGAGTCCGGTGGAACCATCAAACCATCACCAACAGGAACCTGTGGTGGAGGCAGGGGCCATCCTGGAGCCAATTGAAGAGCCACCACTCGTTGCTCGGCTGCCGCCACTCGCTGATATGCCTGGTGCATCAGGACCTGCTCCCATTGATAGTCCTCCCAAGCCCGCAGGTGACGACTATCCAGTTCAGCTTGATCGTACGGGTGGCTGAGATCCCTGGCCACTCGGTCCCGATCCAGAAAGTCCCAAAAACGAATGTCTCCCTGGCCTGGTTGTGATGGAAGATCTCCAGAGACTCTCAGTGCGAGGGTAGACCAACGAGGAGGAGAAACGGATCACTCAAGCTGCCCACGGTCCACAGAGGAATCCAGCTGCTGCAAACTGGACTTGTGGCCATGGCCTTCATCCAAAGAGGAGCGCATTTGCAGGGGGACTGTCACCCCAGACTCCCATTCACCCCCGTCCGCAGGCACAGGTGTTGTTGAGCAGGATCTGTGAGCCTGGCGCTCTGTCTCCAACTCCAACTCAGTGTGGAATGCTCTTAGCTGCATCTTGTGGAGTCGCTCCTGCAACCATTGAACGACTGAGGCCTGATCCTCCTTGGATGGCTGGTCTTTGGGTCGGGCTCCAGATAGCAAGAAGCGCCTGAGATCCGCCGTTTCCTCAAAATGAGGATCAATGGAATGCTCTGCTTGACTGATAGTTCCTGACACATGATCCAGAGTGATGAACTCGGATCTCACAGTAACTCCGGACCCCACGGTGGATGTGTCAAATGTTGGAGCCAACCAGCAATTCCCTGCAGGTTTGTAACCCGGTAGACCACGGGCTGCCAAGAATCCAGCCTGTACAGGCACTCTGTCCCTAGCAGCCTCCCCATCCGGGGTCCTGGTGAAAATCCTCAACACTCCAGAGAGGTTTGTAATCCACCAGCAGCTGGCTAGCCGAGGGTCCCAAAACTCCAGAAGTGCAGGGACCTTGGAACCATTGGGAGGCTTTAATCGAAGCCCACCATGGAAACTTTTTGTCAAACTCCCCCGGAATCACAGCCTGATGGCCCTGAGCGGCGGGCTGAGTATGCGAAGCTGCAGCCCCCATCCCATCCTCCTCTGAAGGTTTCACTTTAGGCAAAGGCATCCTTGAGAACATTAGTACAATCTTGTACAGTAGACTGGCAGAGATTGCACATTAGGGAGTTTTCGCAAAATGTAACTAACATTCCAATAGAATCTTCTTATGAACAGAAAGATCTTTATTAAAAATGGCACGATCCATTCAGAGTCCTTGCGAGAACTGATTAGAAAAGTACAGACAGACATCAAGAGAACTTTGGCCCACACAGCCTAGTTCACACAGCAAGCCAGGCCAGTCTGGGGAAAATGCCAAGCAGAGATAAGACAAAACAACAGGTGTGAATACAAACTGTTAGCATTCCAATCCTCTCTTCACAGTGGGAGAGGTGAAGTTATGACCATCTTGTACTGTTCTCATGCCCTCCCAACTAGGCTTGGCTGTAACTGGCTCTCAGACACACCTTCAGGGTAGCCCACCGACTCTGACCCCACCTACCACAGGCATTGTTACCCCTCCCGGTTTGCTGTTGTCTGAATTTTTGGAGGTGGGGAAACACCCCGTTCCTGATGACAAAGGTGCTTTGGGATGGTGCTTTGGGATGGACTATGAAGGAGGGGTGAATGCTTGTTTGTGCCGCCTGGGCTACATAACCAAATCATCCAGCAGAGGCACAATTTCAAATCAGCTGGTCATTTTGGCTTGGTAAAAACACTTCATCTTGTATGGAGGCAGATTTGGTGACATTCTATGAGAAAGGATACTGAGGCTTATGTGAAAGGATGTCCAGTCTGTGCTATGGCCAAAATCCTTCCAGGTAAACCCCAGGGACTGTTGCAGCCTATTCCTGCCCTGGATAATCCCTGGAAAGTGATCTCTATGGACTTCATAACTGACTTACCAGAAAGCCATGGGTAAACTGTAATTTGGATGGTAGTGGACTTGTTTTCTAAACAGGCTCATTTTATTCCTTGTTCTACCATCCCTCCACACCAAATTTGACTGATTGTTCATCCAGCACATATACTGTTTACATTCTGCTCCTGATAAAATAATTTCTGATAGGGGTCCCCAATTTGTTTCAAAGTTCTGGAGGGCTTTTCAGAAGCTTCTGGGCATGGAACAAGGTCTGATGTCAGTGTACCACGCCTAATCTGATGGCCAGTCAGAATGCTCCAATCAGACACTGGAGCAGTACCTCAGGTGCTAGAGTAACTATCATTAAGACAATTGGGTGGACCTGCTACCTATGCGGAGTACGCCTATAATAATACTGTTCATGGTAGCACAGGAAAAACATCTTTTGAGGTGGTTTCTGGCCGGTCAGCTAAGCCCCTTCCATTCTTGGGGCAACCAGCAGTTGAACCTCCTGATCTGCAGAAATGGATGCAACAGATTGTGGATGGATGGGACCCTATTCTTTGTGCCCTACAGAAAGCCAGGGATTCTCAAAAGAAGCTGGCTGACAAGCATCACAAACATTTTACTTTGACTGTGGGTGACTTAGTGTACCTTTCTATTAAGAACTTGAGAGATATTCATATGTACACTAAATTGGGCCATAAGTACATTGGGCTGTTTAAAGTAACTTGAGTGATCAATGAGGTGACCGTTCAGGTTGAACTACCTAAGGCATTGCGCAAAATATACCCTGTGTTTCATTGCAGCCTCCTCGAAAAGGCTCTGGCTCCTGATGTGTGGTATCCTTCATCTGCTCCTTCTCCTCTGATGGTTGATGGTGAACATCACATTGAAATCCAGGAGGCTCTGCACTCATGCTTCTTCCGCAAATGCTTGCAATATTTAGTTTCTTGGAAAGGATTCGCGCCTGGATATGATGAGTGGGTTTTCACTGAGGATGTCAGAGCACCAAAGCTCATCAAGGTGTTCCACCGTGCATGCCCAAGCAAACTGGGGGAAGGGGGTCCCTCAGGGAGGCAGAATGTGTGTTGGGGGGGATGGGTTATTACTGGGATGCTTTGCAGTGCCAAGCTCTGTCTGCTGTTTTGTTCTGTTTCTTTCCTGCAGCTGTGTTATCAGTAACCTTGTGGAAAGAACTGTTTCAGTGAATTCTGTTCTGTTTTGTTTCACACATTAGGGGGTGGGGGAACACTGTTGTATATTATCAAACTGTTCTGAGCTGATGCCTCAGAACAGGCTTTTGCTTTTCACCTGTCATCAGCAATAAAACCTTTGAACTTTCAAGTGCTTCATTGTCTAAGCAGGGGAATTCTGACAATGGGTGGGTCAAAGTGGATAATTCTGTCATTTCTCAGCAGCCAGCGTATTTATTCATTTATTTTGTTATATTTCTATACTGCCCCTCCTCTTTCATGCTCAAGGTGGTTCACAACAATTCATAAAAGCAAGATAAAATACAATAGCAATGATCTGTAAGAAATGTACTTATCCTCAGGGGTGACTGCCCATTGTGTCTCTTTATGAGTAATTGATCTAGCCTTACCTCCTTCTTTCTCTGAAAAGGAGCACTTAGACAAATAGGGTTGCCAAAAGTGGCCAAGTCTCAACCCATCACCATCTCCTACCAGTGCTCAATGGAGTTTCAGGGGGAAGGGAAGAGCAGTGTAGTATTATACCACAATAAAATTTTGAGGAACCTAGAGGTGACATTGTCAAGCTGCACAATGCTCTGCTATAAATATCAGGGGAAATCCTAGATTGCCACACAACCCAGTGACGGCACTTCCAGGTTCATAACGTAAAGTGTCAATAGTAGCATTACACTACACCATTTTGTAGTTCTCCATTCCCGAATGCTTGCACCTCCATTGGCATCCTGGCTGGCAGCCATACAGACCACTAACTAGGCCAAGGGATGGAGTTTGTTGCACATACATATCCAACAGTAATCTTTCACAATACAAAAGTGAAAGGTGTCTCTTGTTTTATTTTGGAAATTGTGTGCCTTAGTCACTCAAAGTTTTAGGTGGCAGCCAAGTTCTACCAGTGTTTTGCCACTTTTCCTGGACTAACATAGAATCATGGAATCATAGAGTTGGAAGAGACCCCAAGGACCATCATGTCCAACCCCCTGCAATTCAAGAACACACAATCAAAGCACCCCTGGGATATGTTCATCCAGCCTCTGTTTAAAAACCTCCAAAGAAAAAGACTCCAACACACTCCGAGGTAGTGCATTCCACTGTTGAACAGCCCTTACTGTAAGAAAGTTTTCCTGAGCTTTAGGTGGAATCTCTTTTCCTGCACCTTGAATCCATTATTCCATGTCCTAGTGTCTGAGGCAGCAGAAAACAAGCTTGCTCCCTCTTTGACGTGGCATCCCTTCAAATATTTAAACATAGCTATCATGTCCCCCCCTTAACCTTCACTTCTCCAGAATAAACATCCCCATCTCGCTAAGCATCTCTTTGTAGGGCATGGACTCCAGACCTTTTACCATTTTTGTTGCCCTCCTCTGGACCCGTTCCACCTTGTCAATATTCTTCTTGAATTGCAGTGTCCAGAACTATTCCATTATCCAAGTCATTGATAAAAATATTGAATTGCATTGGGCCCAGGACAGACCCCTGTGGTACCCCACTAGCCACTTCTTTCCAGGATGAAGATGAGCCATTAATTAGCACCCTTTGAGTTCGATCAGACAACCAATTAGAAATCCATCTAATAGTAGCATTGTCTAGTCCAGATTTCACTAGTTTACTTGCGAGAATATTATGGGGCACCTTGTCACAAGCTTTACTAAAATCCAGGTATGCTACATCCACAGCAACATGTGCCTTTTGGGACATCAGAAGGGATTCTGAGGCTCTGGGAAAGAAGCTGAAGGATCTGGATGTACAAGCTGTCATTTCAGCTCTACTCCTGGTTGAAGGACACGGCCCATGGAAAGAAAGAAGAATAGAGGTGAACAACTAGCTTCGCAAGTGGTGCTGCCAGAAATTATTTGGGTTCTTGGACTGATGGCAAGGGATAGCTTGCACCTCATGCCTATAGGTAGAAATATCTTTGCCAGGAGGCTCACAAATGTGATTAGAAGGATTCTAAACTGAGTTATGTGTGAGAGGGATACAGTATTCAAACAGACAGGAGTTCAACAAATGATAGTGATGGTAGTTCAAAGGTTATAGAGAGAACTGAGCAAATAGGTCAAGAAGGCAACAGCAGGAGGGAAAAAACCTTGAAGAAGCAGCCAGAGGAAATGCTTCATGGCCTTCAATGTCTCTACACCAATGCATGGAGTATGGGAAATAAACAAGATGAACTCGAACTCTTAATACAGTAAAACAAATATGGTATTATAGGCAGTCCCTCTTCATGAAACCACAGGGAGACTGCACACCTCTTCTGACATCTTATTCAGGCCTGCAAATAGCTGTTTCTGTTCCCCTCAGCAGGGAGTCACTACACATTTCCTCTGATGTTTTGCATGAATAACATACATCACACACCTTTAAACATTTATTGGACACATTCTACAGGGAGACAGGCAGCAAAGTTTCCTGAATATCAGATGTCTACTCTTTAACATTATCTCTGTAAGTAAATTTATCTCACTTCTCACCTGCTCATCAAATGATTATTGATGAATATTTTGTTAGCAGTCTTGCTTGAAAATATTAAAACAAGAAGATTTTATTCCGAGTAAATATGGTATGTCATCTCTTTCCCATGGAGCTGCAATGTATGGGAAAGGGGACAGTTATAGGGTTCCAGAATAGGATTGCTAACTTCAGGTGGAGCAATTCCTGGTTATTTGGTATTTGGGCAAAACCTCTATTGTAGAAGACATTTTCCCCATAGAGTTTTTGCTCCAACACTGGAGCATCCCACATTGCCTCTGATGCAGTCCACACTTATGATGATGTAGGTCTGACATTTCTACTGCCCTGGACAGAAACTCAAATATTTTCTACTGCCCTCCCTAGCCCAAGCTGTCTCCAGGCAATACCCCCTAATCTCCAGGAATTCCCCAGGCCAGAATTGGCAATCCTAGTCACCATGTAGTTCCTTTTTGTGAAAGAAGCCCCCCCCCCCCCCAATAGTTGCTAAAGGCATTCAAACCCACAAAGGCCAAAAAGTAGCAGATCTAAAAGGGAACTTGACTGACTTTGGCTGTTTCCGCACGGGCGGAATACAGCGACCCAGGGACGCTAAAAACAGCATCCCCTGGGGAGGGGTTTGCATGGCTGCTGCTGCCGCATTGCAACCCCCCAGCAATGCAGCCTCGCAACCCCCCAACAGCGTGAAGCCTCTGTTTCCAAACAGTCCCCTGGTCCCGGTAAGCCCAGTGCTGCAAATGCAGTCGTTCTACCTCCCGATGGCATTCCAGCTCTTCCTCCAACCGAGCGGCCTCCCTGGCGTGTAGTACTTCCATGTCCTGAGAGAGTCTCTCCACCTGCCAACATAGCTCCTCACGTTCCTCATGCCAGGCCTCTGCTGCTCACCATGGGGCTCATCCGTAGTCGTCCCCGGCTATATCATCATTCTCCTCTGGTTCTCGCAAGAACCAAGCCAACTCTCGCCTCCCCGGTTGCTAGTGCCACCGTCTGCCTGGTACATGGGTGGGTACTGTCAGCCGGTAGGCTGAACCAAGCAGCCCGCCAAGCCAGGGTGAAGCATCGTGCCACAGGCAGGTGGTTGTCCCACCCGGGGCCCCCAAAGCAGCCCCCGTCTCCTGTCTGAGTTGGTACAGTCCTCTCTGGGCTCCGGGATTCACTAACCTCCTTCTGGTCCACAGGGACATCAGCATTCTCCGAGCCTGCCATCCCCAGGTCGTTTGGGGTGAACGGTCTTCTCGCCTGAGGTCCCATCCATAGTAGGTATGGGATTCAGCAAAGACAGGGAGGAATCGTCTAAATGTAAGACTTCAGTCCCAAAATAAAGCAAGTGTAGTTTTCAAACTGTAGACTTTATTGGATAACCAAAGCATAACAAGACATAGACGATTTCTGCGGAACAGAGCTCGGGCTGGATCTTTAATCCCCAATGCCCACGCCCCCCCCCCCCCGCCGGCTTGAGTCCCCTTCCCCAATCACGAGAAAGGGTAATGGAGGTCTGGGTTTGCCTCTGCAAGGAGGCACCAGATCTCACTTAACTGTCCTCTGCAGATGTAATTAAGTGCCTTCAAATGTTTTGCTTAATTGCGTTCCTTAATGTTCTGAGTAATGGTTTGCTCTTTTCCTTCAGTTAGGAATTGCATTCGTAGCTTGCAGTAATCCCATTTATCATTGCAATTTGCTTAGCTTGAAATGTGCTCCATTAATTAATTCTTTTCAAGTATTTTAAAAGAAATGCGGGAAGATCATTAATTCTTAGATGGGCAATTTATTACTGCTTAAGAGAATTACATATTGTAGCTGTTCTTTTCTAAAAAACCCTTTCAGTTTTGCCCTTTGTAAAATTTATCTCACATGATCACCTTTCTCAAGGCTGCTCTGCTGGCTGTCACTCTAGTTCTTAAAGCTGTGCTTCCATTTGCTCTGGGACCAGCTGAACAAATAAGCCTACGGAGGACATTGTTTTTGCAAATTGTTAGCCCAAAATGAGTTTGCAAAGCTGCATATATTGATGCAGTGAGGTCTTTTTAGGATCTATTGGTAAATCGGATGAGAATAAAAGTGTGCTGGAGAATCGAATATTTCAAGACAAGTTCTTCAGGGAGAGGCGGAGCATATTAATTTGGATTTATTCAATGGGGTAAATCATGGAATTATAATATGACTAGCTTAGGAACTGTCTTTACCAAATGGAGCTGGAACTGTAGCTGTCATTGTTATTCCCAAATCTGTTGGTAGTTCTCCTGCAGTCTTTGACCCTTTCGGCACAAACCCCCGGAAACGTGTCTGAAATATTTCCAATCCCCGTCCCCTTTACCCTAATGTACGTCTGCACTCACCCCCTCGAAACAATTCCTGCCCTCCATTTTGTGATTTCCCCCTTTTTGTTTGAATACACTGTCCAATCTGTGCTTCCATGCTTCACAGTGGGGGGCTACTACCCACAGTCCATCTGTTGAAGATTAGCCTCTCCCCCCCTGGAGAAACTCTGTTGAAACTCTGCTGAAATGCTTAGAAAAACAGTCAAAGGGGAATGGAGAGTGATAAAATGGTGTCAAGGAGAAAGTTCAGGGAAGCACGAAAGTGTGGGAAACACAGTCAATACAGCAACTGAAGGTGTTTTCAAAATGTTTCAACCAGAGAATCATTTTAAAAAGGGATTCATTTAAAATGTTTTGAGGCTGCATATACAACGTTTTGGGGTAAAAACAATGCAGACTCCCATGGAGGAGTTGTTTTATTTCCTGCCACAGAACGTTGTAAAAGGTTTGTGCAGAAAGGGCCAAGGAAAGCTGTGGCAGCTATTTTGTGATGGGAACTGTAGTCCATAACATCTGGAGGGCCGCGGGTTTGACACCTGTGTGCTATTGGCTCCAATCGAGGGAGGCAGCAGAGGCAGCTCTGCCCCAAGGAATGCCCCGTCCCCTCCCACACTGGCATCCGACTTCCAGGTTCTGCAGCAGTACATCAGTGGGCCAGCCAGTCACTGGCGTGTCTCCTCCTTTGCTGAGTGTGGACAAACGCACCTGTGCGAAGGCATGCTGCTCCCACAAGCCCTTCCCACCCCCTGCTTTGGATGACCCTCTCAGTATATTTATCCTTGAAGATGTTGTTTCATATTTTCCATTGTCATATGGGGTGGCAGGGTATTCCTTGCATGCGCTCCTTGAGAATTTAATAATATACATTTGGCCCTGAGTTTACTTTCACTCAAGAGAGTGGCAATATGTCCTCATCTCTGTTTACCTGAAAGTTTTCAGCCATCATCTAGTGGCATGCAATTACATTTCATCATGAAGGGGCGCAAAATGGCTGCAAATCTAACTGCCACAACTCTGCCATCTCTTTTAAAAAAGGGGAACATTTTAATAATAAATTAGTTTCCCTACTCTTGGGTGGGAGGGTCGGCTGCCTGGCTGTACTTGAAAGACTTTCAAAACATCTGACACATCTCCAATCAAGAGAAGAATATGTGAACTGAACTGGAAGCAGTTTATAGCTTATTTGACTAGAGACTACAGTCATTAACATGTAAATTAGAGGTTTCCTTTTCTCAACAGCATAAAAAGAATATTAGTCTCACTTGCAAGGAGGAGCCACAACAGTGTGGAACATTTTACCAAACAATTTTTTGTGTGCAAAGAACTCTTTTTTGATACAATAGCATAACCAGGTACAGATGGATTAGAACAGTGGGATTAATTCTATAGAAAATAAAATATTAGAGGTAAATTTATCTACAGAAAGTTATTACCGAGCAAATATTGCTAGTGTAGTTCTTTGCAGTTACTCCCTTCTAAATCCATAGAAGTCAATGAGTTTAAACTGGAGTAACCTGGGAGGCATTGCATTCCAAATTTCTGAGATTTCTGGAAGGATGGTCTATGAGAATTATGGTTGCAAATCTCCAGGTTGGTCTGAGAAATCTCCCAGGTTTACAATTGATTGCCGGTTGGAAGAGTTCCATTCTCCTGGAGGAAACAGTTGCTTTGGAGGCTGGATGGAATTTAATCCTGCTAAGGTTCCCCCCTTCTCAAACCACACCCTCCCCAAGCTCCACCCCCAAATCTTCAGGTATTTCCCAACCCAGATTTGGCAACCCCAAAATTTTCTGTGCTAGATGAGAGTCAGAGTGGTGTTCTGGCTTGAATCATAGAATGTGATTGAGGTGACCGAAGTTTGATTCATCACTTTGCCATGAATGCTTGCTGGTGAATTTTGGTCAGTCATGCATTCTCAGCCTCAGCTACCCCACAGGGTTGTTGTGAGGAGAATGATGTCAGCTGCTTTGGGTCCCCATGGGTGAGAAAGGCAGGGTATGAATGAAGTAATATAACTATAACTATATATAACTATATAACTATATATAACTATAACCATACATACATACATACATACATACATACATACATACATACATACATACATACATACATACATACATACATACATACATACATACATACGGATGGAGGTGGATGGATGGATGGATGGATGGATGGATGGATGGATGGATGGATGGATGGATGGATGGATGGATGGATGGATGGATGGATGGATGGATGGATGGATGGATGGATGGATGGATGAGGATGAGGAGAGGCTGCAGCGTTTGGGACTCTTTAGTTTGGAGAGGAGACGTCTGAGGTGGGATATGATTGAAGTCTACAAAATTATGCATGGGGTAAAAAATGTTGACAGAGAGAAATTTTTCTCTCTTTCTGACAATACTAGAACCAGGGGGCATCCATTGAAAATGCTGGGGGAAAGAATTAGGACTAATAAAAGGAAACACTTCTTCACACAACGTGTGATTGGTGTTTGGAATATGCTGCCACAGGAGGTGGTGATGGCCACTAATCTGGTTGGGCTATTCACAGAGACCATGTGATTACAAACTGTGTGGCCGGCATCTCAGCTATCATCCGTTTCTTCTGTAATAAGGGCAAACAATATGTACCCATGGCGCTTAAAGTCTTTAATGCCAGGGTATCCCAGCAGCTTTTTATGGGGTTTCTTTTTGGTGCCACCAGCTAGCTCAGCTGCAACCTCTCTGGCCCTTTCCCCACTCACCTTAAGCCCCGCGCTACTCTCCGCAAGTAGCGCGGGGTCCCATTGCACTCCCCACGTCAGGGGCGGCAACAGCGCAGCCTCCCCGACGCTGCTGCTCTTGCGCCCGCTCAGCGCGCGGCATCCCTGGCGCTGGCGAAAACGGCGCCTTTGGCAGAGCACGGGGGCAGCGCGGGGTCGTGGGGACGCCCAGACGCACGCTAGGGATGCCGTGCGCTCAGAGCAGCGAGCAGCGACGGCGGCAGCAAGAGAAGTGGGGAAAGGGCCTCTGTTACAGCCAGTCTCCCATTCACTTGTGCAATAACCTCTTGCAGCTGGGTTACTTTAGTCTGGCTCCTGCAAAGACTTTTCATCCAATTCAGCTTGCCCCATAGCTGCTAACCTGCTGCTGCATCTCATTTGCTGTAAACTAGCATACAGCCTCCTCCTGCATTGCTCCTGGGGCTCTGGAGATGGCGGAGGCTGGGGGTGATGGAGCTGGCAGGATCCCCTCTGGCTTAGTATCAAGAAGCTGAAGTTTCTCAGAGATGGATCCTTGCTGGGGAATCTCAGAGCTTGGATCTGGCTGTGGATCCCAGCCTGAATGCTCTGCATGAGCTTCTGAAGCATAATCATAAGCATTTATTGTCATTGTGCACGCACAACGAAATTTACAGCAGCATTCCTCGATGCACACAATTTCAGACTCATACCCCATCCTCACTTTCCCCTTCCTCCACCCATCCCTACACAGCCCCAAACACATCCACACGAAGCCGCGGAGTTTAGCATAGCCACAGCTCTAGAGTAGAAGCTGTCTCTAAGCCTCTTTGTCCTAGTTTTGATGGACCTGTATCGTCTGCCGGATGGTAACAGTTCAAAAAGAGAGTGTGCTGGATGAGACTGGTCTCTCAGAATATTTTGGGCTTTCTTTAGGCTTTGGGAATTATAGAGTTCTTCCAAGGAGGGGAGAGGGCAGCCGATAATCCTCTGTGCAGTAGTGATCACCCTTTGGAGCGCCTTCCTATCTGCCACTGTGCAACTGGAGAACCATACACAGATGCAGTAGGTTAAGACACTCTCTACAGCACAGCGGTAAAAGGACACCAGGAGTTTTCCATTCAGTTGTTGTTTCCTTAACAGTCTCAGATAGTACAGTCTTTGCTGGGCCTTCTTAACCACCGCGGCAGTCTGTACGCCCTCTTTAATCATGACGCCCAGAAATTTAAAACTAGCCACCCGCTCTACTTGATCTCCATTTATAGTCAAGGGCTGAATCTCTGAGCTATTCCTTCTATAGTCCACTATAAGCTCCTTTGTCTTGTTAGCATTAAGAACCAGGTTATTTTCCCTGCACCATGAGAGCAGTCGGTCCACCTCACTCCGATAGGGAGACTGGTCTTACAGGAACTACTGACTGCTCAGGCTCTACATTTAGAAGCAGTGACTGGGAATCTGGAACCAAAACTATCCCCTCCTCTCCATCTGGGTCTTCCTCCCAGGGGTCCCCAGCCAGACCTGGCTGAGCCATAACAGGGGGTGAGGTGCATCTGCACGTATCTCATCTGCAGTTGCATTTGCAACCACATTCTCAACTGCATATGTAATTGCTTTTGGATCTGCCTCAGCATGAGTCTGGGTGGAATTCATTTCCAGATGCCTTTGAATGTCTCTTGATTTTGGTTCTGTTGCTTTTTAGTACTGGTTGTCAGGTTCTGTTGATTTTCAGACTCTCTTCCTTTTCGTTGAAACTGTCCTGGTGTTTGAGGATTTTGCAGTAGTCACAGAAATTCTTCACTACATGAAACTCTACTTCATGGGATCAATAGATTTAAAATCCTCCACTGATTTATTACATATGTATCTTCCTCAATTAATGCTCACTTATATAACAAGACTCAACAATGTATCTATATTGCAGTTGCTCCCCAATACATACTAATCCCTACCAAATTCTTTGCATTATAGTCTTTGTTATGACATATAACTTGAATATCTTTTACAGGTTATGGTGTCTTATTTCTGGCATCCTAAAATGAGTTCTCCAGATGATCCACTAATCTCACTCCCACTAGACTGCTGATAGAACTTCATAAGGTACAAAAAAGATGTTATTGCTACTACCCAAGAATGCAGTAAAGTAAAGGATATTCCTATAATAACATTACAAATGCATCAAGAGGAATTACTTACTCCAATCCCTTCTGCAGCATCGCTTTGTATGGTGAACATGAAATCTGCAGCCATACATGGATCAGACTGTGATCGTGCTTTTACAGTCATGATAAAATCCTCCTTCTTTTAGATCACAGCCCTCTTGCACCTCTTAGTGCTGCTGAGCTTACTTTATGTCTTACTCAGTGGGGCCATGCAAACATTGTGAAAACTCACACACACACCCCATATGATTCTCTGCTTTCAGGTTTTAAGAAAGAGATTCTCTGCCTCTTGGTATCAAGATTTTAGTTGGTTCAAAAATTTGGTCTGGCTGTTTTTATCGAGCCAACTGCAGAACTATACTTCTGCATTCTAGTACATCTAATTAGTGTTATAATTCACAACTAATCGGCCAATTAGTGCTCCAAATTGTGATTTAAAGCCATGGGAAATGTACATAACCATTTTGGATTTAATTTTTTAAAAATCTATTTCAGCAATTACATCTTTATTTCTTAACTAACAAGTTCTTTTTCCTCCAGAAAAAGGATAATGTAGATGGATGATCAAGTCAAACATATTCAAATTCAATTCAATTTATGAGCGAAATAATTAAAAGACAAAATGATTTCAACATTCTTCCATGGCTTTCCACCATAATGTTGGCCTATGTTGCAGTTTTTAACTCACACAATGTTTTCTTTCTCTAATTACGGGTCTCCAACATAGTACCCGGGGAAAGCAATGGCAAACTACCCCACAAAGAGGCTTGCCTATAAAATCACTGCTCACACTGGTACCCCAGCGTCGAACACGACTGAAGGAGAAACTTTGCTTGAACATAGTATCCACACCTGTCAACACCTTTCTGGTGCTTGCGAAGTGTTTTTTAGAAAGTGGAGCGGTTGCCCAGCATGGCATCTGATTGGCTGCTGGTAGGCTAATTGTGCACATTTTAAAAAATGTATCTGCAATAACACACAGTGGTGCAAAGTGTCTTCAAGTCATGACTGATTTATGACAGTGAGGAGAGCATGGGATCGCCCTACTCTTGGGCCCCCTCTCGGCGGCCGTGCTGGGGAGCCAAGGCGACTGGGCGGCGTGAGTCCAATTGGCTCACGCAACCCATGGACATTTACTCGGAGTGGGACCCGGTGGCGCAAAGCGAGTGGTCACGGGTCCAGGCAGGGGCATGGGCGTGGGCCCCTGAGTGAGGCGCAGTGGCCTGGCAATGGGAGCAAGACGAGATGCGGCAGGAGATACACTTACTACAGCGCAACATGGAACTCCCCTTGGCCCACGCCGAGGCAGCAGAGCGGGATCACCAGGATTTGCCGCAGCTGCCGCCGCCTCTGGAGGGGGAGCAGCCAGTTCCCACGCCCCCCAACGACGTGCCACTGGGGCCACCAGGGACGCCTGAGCCACAGCCACCACAGCCCTGCAGCGGTGGCGGCGCTTGAAGGCCCGTTTCGACGGGACGATGGAGGCGCCACCCTACTTCCTCGTGCAAATCAAAGCGCATGTGGCGAGGTGCGGTGGTGACTATGAGGAGAAGATCGAGCAAGTACATGAGGTGGGGGCCCTCCTAGAGGGGGCAGCAGCCGGCTGGTACGTGGGACTTTACAAAGGCCAGACCCTAGCAGCTCCTCGACAATGACCTGTTTGTTAAACTTTCCAAATGTGACTTTCATAAGGAGCAGCTGGACTTTCTGGGTTACCGGATCTCCAGCCTGGGATTGGAGATGGACCCGGGTAAGGTGCAGGATGTGTTGCAGTGGCAGGAGCCCCAAACCAGGTGTCAGTTGCAGTCGTTCCTGGGCTTTGCCAATTTCTAGCAAAATCAAGACCGAAAAAACACGTGACGCACGTGTGTTGCTGCGTGGCTAAATATATTATATACTAAAGAAAGACATGCATATATACATATATAACAGTGATACTTATTCGCTTATATATTTAAGTCAACCCCTTCAGGAGAACCCCCGCAAATTAGGTCCGTGGCGTTGTGCTGTATCAGTTAGTCACAATAAGGATACACTCTTTGTGTTGTCTTCTATTTCTAATATACTGTATCCTATCGATGATTCCCAAATTCATGGGTACGTATCCAGTTGTTATCAGGACGTGAATCCAATCGCTGTATCCATATATGGAATGCGTATGTGATCTCCCTCCGGAGTCTATTGGTGAATAGCGATTAAAGGAGCCTTGTCTTCACAACGAAGAAATTGTAACAGCAGACGCTTCACGCATTATTTAAGCTTTTCGAATGCCTTCCTCAGTGCTCCATCCTGATTAGAGAGAGCAGCTAAGCAAGAAAAACACTATTCATCTCAAACACAAAAGTTTGCTAAAAATAAAAAGGAATGCCTGCCCCTAGAATTCATTCTCAGGAGAACTCTTGACAATTTACAGTCTTGTATCTCCTTTTGAACACCTTTGCTATCAACATTCTAAAGATGGAACTGTAATCGTTTGTTTTCCTTCATCTCAATTGCAAAAATGCTAGTTCAGGTTCTCTAAGTACAACTTTAAAGATGTGCAGAACTTTAAGCCAGCGGGTATTCCAAGCTGTTGATTACAATTATCCATTGTTTTACTGTTTTATGAAAACTCTTAGACCTTAGCAGCACCTAACTAGCAACTGAAGAACAAACAAAAAACAGGTTACTTATCATTTACATACTGCAGAATACTCCTCAGGGAATGGAATGATTTTTCCCCCTTAGGAATATAAATACAAGAATTAAGAACTGGTAATACCGCAGCACCTATTTGAAGCTTACTGGTAGGGGTTTTGAATTTTTAAAAGGGAGGCATTTTCTGTGCAGTTGTTCATGCATCAATGTCTTCATAAAATAACCATGAATTTAGCACTGCACCAGGGATGGTAGAACAGAATTCTGGGCATTCCTTTTCCATTTACATTTTGGGCTATTTCACAGCAGAATTGGCCCTGGCAGTGTGTGTCCAGAGGGGCAGGGAACCTTTAACACTCAAAGAGCCATTTGGACCCGTTTTCCACGGGAAAAGAAAACACTTGGAGCCACAAATAATTTTTGACATTTAAAATAAAGATAACACTATATATATACGTTTTTAAAACCTTTTACTCGCATGGATGCGCATGGATGCGCCCGCCCTGCTGCCTGCAGGGCGGGCAAGGACGAAGCCAGCAGCTCAGCTCGTGGAGCCACAGTGCAAGGGCAGAAGAGCCGCATGCGGCTCTCGAGCACCATGTTCCCTACCCCTGGTCCAGACAATATGGAACAGTGGTCATTCTCAGGTGCATGAGAATGATATATGATGGGGTCCCCAACAGGGTGCCCTGGGCACCCTGGTGCCTACTGACACCATTCCTGGTGTCTGCTGAGTGTTTTCAGAAGGTGGGGCCAGGTGGGCTTTCGCTCAGCAGGGGTTCTGATTTGCCTTGGAGATCTGATTGGCTGTGAAAAAGGTTTCAATGTTGCTTGGGCAGCAGTTGGTACCGCAGCACAAGGATCGGTAGTGCATGGGAAAGGTAAGCTGTGTGGGCCCAACAAAACACTGTTAAACAATGTGTTCCTTTTGAAAGGGGTCTTGTTAAATGGAACTTCCACCTGAAATGCTGAAGAGCTGCTATCAGACTTCTGCACAAGCTTCCTTGCTGGCTTTTTGTGCTTGTCTCTGCCTCTGGCAGTCACCATATTGCAGGGGCACCCACTGCTAAGTGTGAGAATTCAAAAAGACATAAGAACATAGAACAGGTTGTTGGATTAGATAGAGTTCATCTAGTTCAGCTCTCTGTTGGTCGCAGTAGCCCACCAGGTGCCTTTGGAAGCATTACGTTAGAATGTGAAAGCAATGGCCTCTCTGCAGCCTTCTGCTCCTCAAAGGCTCGAAGCCACTCAGGCATTTGGTAAATCTAAGATCATGAGGAGGATGAAGATTGGTAAATATAGATCAACTTCTTCTCCATGGGGATTTGAGACCAAGTCTTTTGTACAGCTATCTAGGTTAGTGGTTATCATCTTTCTGTAGTAAGATATTTTAAACACCAATCACATCGCTGTGAGCATCTAAATGCTTCCTCTCATTAGTCCCACCTTCTTCCCCCCCGTTACTTTCAACAGAATGCCCCCTGGTTCCAGTAATAGAGAAAGAGGGAAAAAATTCTCTCTGTCAACATTTTCTACCCCATGCATACCTATTGTACAGACTTCAATCATATCCCCCCTCAACCGCCTCCTCTCCAAACTAAAGAGTCCCAAACGCTGCAGCCTCTCTTCACAAGGAAGGCAAAGGCTACAATCCGTCAATCATCCTCGCTGTTCTTCTCTGCACTTTTTCTATCTCCTCAATATCCTGTTGGAGATGTGGCGACCAGAACTGAACACAGTGCAACTCCAAATGCGGTCCCACTCACGGTTTTTATATAAGGGCATACGACAATCCTTTAAAGTTTTATTATCAATCTCTCTTTCCCAATGATCCTCAGCATAGAGTTTGCCTTTTTCACAGTTGCCATGCATTCAGTTGACATTCTACGGGAACCATCAACCAAGACGCCTAAGTCCCTCTCCTGGTCTGTGACTGATGTGCACCGACCCCTGTAGCGTGTATGTGAAGTTTGGATTTTTTGCCCTCATGGGCATCACTTCATATCTTTGCCACATTGAACTGCATTTGCCATTTCTTAGCTCCACTCACCTAATTCTATCAACATCTGCTTGGAAAGCTCCTTGCAAATCCTTTGCATGTTCTCACCACCATTACACTCTTGGTATCATCCACGAACTTGGCCACCATGCTACCCACCCCTACTTCCAGGTCATTTATGAATAGGTTAAAAAGCACTGGTCCCAAAACTGATCCTTGGGGGACACCACTCCCTACATCTCTCCATTGTGAGAACTTCCCATTTACACCCACCTGTTGCTTCCTGTTCCTCAACCAGTTTTTAATCCATAGGAGGACTTCCCCTCTTATTCCTTCATTGCTGAGTTTTCTCAATAGTCTTTGATGAGGAACTTTGTCAAAAGCCTTTTGGAAATCCAAGTAGACAATGTCCACTGGTTCCCCCTTATCCACATGCCTGTTTACACCCTCAAAGAACTCTAGTAAGTTTGTAAGACAGGACTTGCCTCTACAAAAGCCATGCTGACTCTTCCTCAGCAGGTCTTGCTCTTCTACATGTTTTATAATTCTATCTTTAATGATAGATTCTACGAATTTACCAGGAACAGATGTCAAACTGGCTGGCCTGTAATTTCCCAGGTCCCCCCTAGACCCTTTCTTAAAGATTGGTGTGACATGGGCCATCTTCCAGTCTTCAGGGATGGAGGCAGATTTCAGGGATAAGTTGCATATTAATGTGAGAACATCAGCAATTTCATGCTTGAGCTCTTTAAGAACTCTTGGGTGAATGCAATCTGGGCCAGGGGATTTGGTAGCATTTAGTTTATCAATGGCTGCCAGAACTTCTTCCTTGTCTACCACTATCTTCACTAGTTCCTCAGATTCGCCTCCTAAGAAGCTTGGTTCAGGTGCAGGAATGTTCCTCACCTCCTCTTGGGTGAAGACAGATGCAAAGAATTCATTCAGCTTCTCTGCAATCTCCCTGCCATCTTTTAGCACACCCTTTGTTCCTTTGTCATTTAACGGGCCTACCGCTTCCCTTGCTGGGGCGCACGCCGCTGGTTCCAGAGACTAACTGAAAAGATTTAAAAATTTGAAAAGCACCACCTCTCAGCAGCCCCACCTATCAGCAGCCTCAGCAGCCCCACCTATCAGCAGCCTCAGCAGTTCCACCTATCAGCAGCCCCAGGACAAAGAGAAAAAAGAGAAAACCCCTGTGAACCGCTATTAAAAATACACTGTTTAAAAGATGTGGCTTTGAGAAAAGCCCTTTAAAAAGAAAAAGAAAACCAGAGCACACTCAGCCCTTTCTGACTCTGTCCTCTTCTTCATTGCTACTCTTCTCTGCTGGTTCCAGAGACTAACTGAAAAGACACCCACAAGCTCAAAATGGTTGAAAATCTGTCTGCGACCACACATTCACTTAATTCTCACCACACATTCCCTTTATTCTCACAACGCTCTAGTCAGGGTATGCTTACAACTCGTTCAATGCACATTACCTGAAACCAGCTTTAGAAATGCATTTGTTTGCACAATTCATCATTTCCTGAAATGCTGTATTATAGACTGAATGCTGAGGCCCCCAGTTACTGGTTGCTGTCCCAGATTTGGGAAATCAAAGCCAAAAGGGACTGCAAAGAGGATCTTAGCAAAGTGGGTGAACAGCGGCAACAGGGCAAATGAGGTTAATCACGTAAAGCGATGCACATTGGAAAAAAAATCCTAATCTCACATCAGTCGAGATGGGAAGAATCCTGTGCTATTTTCCCCAAACAAGAAGGTGATAACCCAAAACTGTGACTTACACATCACTTTCATGCTTGTAGACTTAATATAAAAATTGCATATATAAAAGTCTTACAGAAAACTTTCTGCATGTAGTCAATAGCAACAAACTAGCCCTGTAGGCACTTGGGCCTTTACTCTTATTTATTTAATTAATTTACAAAGTTTGTATCCTGTCTGTCTGACTTTACAGGGTCACCAAGGCAGATCACAATTGAAAACATACAGGATACAAATCACATTTGAAAACTGAGTTCAATCCCCTCCCAAATGAACGTTGTTAAAACAACTAAAATAAAGTGTTTCAAGAGCAGTTAAAATTCATACAAAACCATTTAGATACATACAAAACATAAAAGCATTTGTAAGGATGAGGGATCGAGGAAATGCCGATTGCCATTGAGGGAATGCTGATAGAAGATGATGGCAATAAGAGGAGAATTTTCATGGTGAGAGAGATCCAAAGCATTCGTGTCACGACCAAGACATTCCTGATCTCAGAATCCATCGCCACATGAAGCAGATAACTGTAATGGTCAGACAGACTCATAAGGGCATCGTCTGAACAGGAGATAGGCATGCTGAACTTCTAGATCCAGTTCTTACCTTTGCAAGAAGATGGAAACACACTCCACTTTCCAAAGCAATGACCAATTGTGGAAAAAATGTTTCAGCATGGTGTAGTGGTTAAGAGCAGGTGAACATTATTTGTCTTTTTCTTCTCTCCTTAGCTTGTCTTCAGGCATATTAAGTGTGCTGAAATCTCCATTATGAACAGATGAAGAGGTAATGTAGGTAAAAACAGAGGAATATGGAAGTAGGGGTGGGTAGCGTGGTGGCCAAGTTTGCAGATGATAACAAATTATGTAGGGTGGTGAGAATCACAAAGGATTGCGAAGAGCTCCAAGCGGACCTTGATAAATTAGGTGAGTGGGCTAAGAAAGGGCAAATGCAGTTCAATGTAGCAAAATGCAAAGTGATGCACATAGGGGCAAAAAATCCAAACTTCACATACACGCTACAGGGGTCAGTGCTATCAGTCACAGACCAGGAATGGGATTTGGGTGTCTTAGTTGATAGTTCCATGGGAATGTCCACTCGATGCATGGCAGCTGTGAAAAAGGCAAACTCTATGCTGGGGATCATTAGGAAAGGAATTGAGAATAAAACTGCAAGGATTGTCATGCCCTTATACAAAGCCATCGTGCGACCGCACTTAAAGTACTGTGTTCAGTTCTGGTCGCCACATCTCAAAAAGGATATTGAGGAGATAGAAAAAAAGTGCAGAGAAGGGCAACAAGGATGATTGAGGGACTGGAGCACCTTCCCTATGAGGAGAGAGGCTGCATGCTTGGGACTCTTTAGTTTGGAGAGGAGGCGGCTGAGGGGGGATATGATTGAAGTCTATAAAATTATGCATGGGGTAGAAAATGTTGACAGAGAGAAATTTTTCTCTCTTTCTCACAATACTAGAACCAGGGGGCATTCATTGAAAATTCTGGGGGGAAGAATAAGGACTAATAAAAGGAAACACTTCTTCACACAACGTGTGATTGGTGTTTGGAATATGCTGCCACAGGAGGTGGTGATGACCACTAACCTGGATAGCTTTAAAAGGGGCTTGGACAGATTTATGGAGGAGAAGTTGATCTATGGCTACCAATCTTGATCCTCTTTGATCTGAGATTGCAAATGCCTTAACAGACCAGGTGCTCGGGAGCAACAGCTGCAGAAGGCCATTGCTTTCACCTCCTGCATGTGAGCTCCCAAAGGCACCTGGTGGGCCACTGCGAGTAGCAGAGAGCTGGACTAGATGGACTCTGGTCTGATCCAGCTGGCTTGTTCTTATGTTCTTATGTTCTTATGCTGTGTTGAAGAAATAACACAGGGGGAGTATCCTAGGTGCAGCCTGTAAGCTGTTAGGTCTCGAACCTTAAGCCAATAAAAGGACTCTGTAGAGTTGATCAATAGCCTTTATTGAGAAGCGTCAGAGCCCCAAAGCTTGGAAAAGCCAGTTCTGACAAACCTAGCACTTACAAACCCCTTTATCCCTTGCAAGTCCCCCCGCCTGAATTCCTAAGGAATTGTGAAAAACAGTCCCTGTAACTGAGGTGCCCCAAGGTTGGTGGCAGATAGAGAAAGCCACCTGGCTTTGATGATGGAATAGAGGGCATGCAAATCAAATTTGGAGATGACACCAAATTAAGAGGGGTAGCTAATACCCCAGACAACAAAGTCAGAATTGAAAATGAGGTGGACAGATTAGAGAGCTGGGCCTAAACAAACAAAATGAATTTCAACAGAGATAAATGGAAGATACTCCACTTAGGCAGAAAAAATGAAATGCACACACATAGGATGGGTGACACCTGGCTTGACAACACTACATCTGAAAGGGATCTGGAAGTTTTAGTAGACTATAAACTAAACAGAAGTCAGCAGTGTGATGCAACAGCCAAGAAAGCCAATGTGATTTTGGGTTGTATCAAAGGAGTATAGGGTCATGATCGAGGGATGTAATTGTACCTCTATTCTGCATTGATTAGACCTCACCTGGAATATTGTGTGGGCACCACAATTCAAGAAGGACATTGACAAGTTGGAACAGACCAGAGGAGGGCAACCAAAATGGTAAAAGATCTGGAATCCATGCCCTACGACAAGAGATTTAGGGAGCTGGGGATGTTTAGTTTGGTGAGGAGAAGGTTAAGAGGTGACATGATAGCCATGTTTAGATATCTGAAGGTTGTCATGTTGGTGAAGGAACAAGCTTGTTTTCTGCTGCTCTAGGAACTAGGACCTGGAGTAATGCGTTCTAGGTGAAGGAAAAGAGATTCCACCTAAACATCTGGAAAACCCTCCTGACAGTAAGAGCTGTTTGACAGTGAATATACTACCTCAGAGTGTGGCGGAGTCTCCTCCTTTGGAGGTTTTTTAACAGAGGCTGGATGGCCATCTTGTCACAAATGCTTTAATTATCTGTTCCTGCATTGCAGGGGGTTGGACTTGATGACCCTTGGGGTCTCTTTCAAATTGTTAATGATCTGGATGATCTCTATGCACCAATATCCCTCTTGGAATTTCCAGTTAACTAGAATGGATCACAGTGGCTAAGTTTCCTCCGGAAAGACTACGCATTGGGGTTGGGTCGGCGTATAAGATGTCGACCCATTTGGGACCGTTCGCATGAACGGTCCCAGAAACAGCCGGGAAGACGGTCCCAGAAACAGCCGCCACGGAGTGCCGTCACCCAGCCGACTTGCCGTGTCTGTGGCTGTCCGGCACGTTGCCGAGGCCTGGGGACACGCCCCCCGAGTGCTCCGGCGTCACAGGGCAGGGGGGCGTGTCCCCAGGCCTCGGCGATGCACTGGATGGTCACAGACACGGTAGGTGGAGGGCGAAAGCGGGGGAGGGCACCTTCGAGTTGCTGCTGTTCGCACAACAGTGGCTGGAAGCCGCTGTTTTCCGAAAACCTCGCTGGGGAAGCGAGGTCAGAAAATGGCGGCTTCGAAACAGCTGCGCCCCCTGTGCGAACGGCTACCTGGGGACGGCGCTTGATCTAACTAGGATGGAATAATTTTGAAATTTCCCAATTCTATAACCTAAAAAAAATCTCAAAAACAACTTAAAAAGTACTACTTTCTTTCTTTCTTTCTTTCTTTCTTTCTTTCTTTCTTTCTTTCTTTCTTTCTTTCTTTCTTTCTTTCTTTCTTTCTTTCTTTCTTTCTTTCTTTCTTTCTTTCTTTCTTTCTTTCAACTGAGGTGAGGTTTAACTAATAGAGAATAGATTGGTACTATTACATCCCTCCATCTAGACACTATACTGTTATTGATGAAGCCCAGAACTGCATTGGCTTTCTTGGCTGCCGCTTCATGCTTCTTACTCATATTCAGTTTGTGATCCACTAAGATTTTCAAATTCCTTTGACATATACTTTTGTCAAGTCAAGTGTCACCCATTTATGCATTTCATTTTTTCTGCCTAAGTGCAGAGTCTTCCATTTATCTCTGCTGAAATTCATTTTGTTAGTTTTGGTCCAGCTCTCTAATCTGTCCAGGTCATTTTAAATTCTGACTCTGTCCTCCAGGGTATTAGCCACCCCCTCCTAAATTGATGTCATCTGCAAATTGGATTAGCATGCCCTTTTTCCCAACATCCAAGTTACGCATAAAAATATTGAATTGCACTGCATTTTCTAATCATCTCGGTGTGTACTGGAGATTCATGGTACATTTCTTGTGTCCTCACCACTTTTTTTTACAACTATACAAACAGTATATGTTGGAAGCAAGTGGACTCCTAAATTAAGCAGAATAACCATTAACCCTCCTTCATTTTCCCAAAGAAACAGCATGGATGTCTCCCATCTTTCCCCCTACTGCTTCCAGTTTTAGAAAGTCAAAAACCGTTGACTCTTTCTGCCCCAGTGTACACACTCAAACTGTTTCCTTTCCTCTGATGCTAATTCCTCTTGGTATGGCTTAGGACAGTGGTGGCAAACCTATGGCACGGGTGCCAGAGGTGGCACTCAGAGCCCTCTCTGTGGGCATGCATGCACAGAGTTCATCATGTGGTGGGGGTGGAAAATTGCCCCCCACACGCACACATCTAGGCTGGCCTGGGCCACTGGGCACGACGTGCAGGTAACCGTGTTAAGTGCTGTTAAACCCCACTGCTTTTCATGGGAAGAACTACAGCGTGATCCTTTACCTGGGAGTAAGCTCGGTTGCTGGCAATGGGGCTTGCTTCTAAACCCTCCTAGGGTCGTGATTCACCCATTCAAAGCGTTGCATGGTTGCTTCAAAGCAAAGCCACCGACTACCACCAAGCTTACTCCCAAATAATGCGTGCCTTGGAGTCAACCGTTTTTTCTAAACTTAAACCTCAGTATTCGAGTTAAATTGCCATGTTGGCACTTTGCGATAAATAAGTGGGTTTTGGGTTGCAGTTTGGGCACTCGGTCTCGAAAAGGTTCACCATCACTGGCTTAGGAGTCTGGCCTGTTTGCTACTGACAAATATCTTCATTTCATCCTTTTTGAAGCATTGGTTGAACTTATTTGTTTAACAACACCTCATGCACAATTACACACTGTTGAAAGCAAATGCGTAAAAGAGAGACAAAATTGCAGTCCAATTAACCTACCAGAACTATAAGAATCCCTGTGACTCATTTATGTAAATTCTTGTTTGGTGAACTGAAAACCTCTTGACATTAATTGCTTGTTCTGCTGGAATACAGGCTTTCATTACTGATTATAGGGTTGTTGTTGGTTTTTTTAAGGGAGAGAAGAAAATAAATCTCAGAATGGATTTTGAAATTCATTAAAGTTTGAGAACAATTAAGATTAAAAGAAAATTATGAAACAAGCCGAAACATATTTTCAAACGTTTTATTTTGCTTTCTTATGTTACGTGTCTTCTGGGCTCCCATCACACTGGAAAAGTTTGACTTTGAATCTCATTGTTACACACAATGTAACTTCTCTCTTTGAAAACAAGTGCGTCAGTTAAGATACTGTGTTCAAACAGCAGATACATCACTATGTTGTTATCTTAAACATCAAGCTCCATTAGAATGTTTTCATTCTCAAAGAAACTATGCTTTTTTGTGGCCCTTTCCGCACTGCAGAAAGGGCGCTTCCCCACCGGCAGGAATTCTGCCAGTGGAGGGGTGGGGGCCATTTGCACTGGAAGGCTGCAAGTGTTTTACCTCCACAGAGGTTGGGCATCGGAGAGGCGGGGCTCAAGACGGAGCAGCCTCTTTCTCGTCCTTCATTTCACTGTCGTCGCCTTCGTCACTCTACTGGACTGCTGAGACCTGCCCACGCTGCCCTCTGACCTCCAGGGGTTGGAGGACACCGAGGGAGGGTCTCAGCAGTCCAGTAGAGCAATGAAGGCGACGAGGTGAGTGGGAGAGGGACGGGGAAAACAGCGTGTTCCCGGTGGTGCCATTTGCACCGCGCCGGTGAGAACGCACTGTTTTCCCAAAAACCTCCCTCCAGGAGGTTTTTGGAGGCAGCCTGATGCTGCCCTGGGGGTGGCAGAGGGGAGCCATGTCAGCGCTGCTGCGTTTTAGCAGGCCCGCCTGTGCGAACGACTCCCTGGGGACAGCGTTTTTGCCCGTGCAGAAAGGGCCTATGTCTTTGGGAGCCCTTTGAAACCTAACATTTATTTTATTTTTATTTATTTATTAAACTTGTATACCGCCCTCCCCTGAAGGGCTCAGGGCGGTTCACAGCGTAGTCATACAAATACAATTAAATATATAAGTACACTCTATACCTCCCCATTAAATACAGCGCTCAATTACAACATTATATTACATTACAGAAGACAACAGATGGCGTCCGACAGTTTAAAACTCCCCATAGGGAGGTGGCAGAACATGGTGGGTGAGCTGCAATTCCAATCTGGAACATTGTCTGTAATCCTAGGAAAGTGGTGGCGAACCTTTGGCACTCCAGATGTCATGGACTACAATTCCCATCAGCCCCTTCCAGCATGGCCAATTGGCCATGCTGTCAGGGGCTGATGAGAATTGTAGTCCATAACATCTGGAGTGCCAAAGGTTCACCACCACTTTCCTAGGAGCATTTGATGATGGAAAATGCTGTCAAGCTGCAGCCAATTTATGACAAACCTGAAGTTTAAGTTTGCTCCTTTCTTTTCAACCTAGAGAGAGACAGGCATAATTAATGGGCAGAAGATATTGCAGTCTTTAATGAAATAGTGATTTCACAACTTCTTTATGAAGCCCCTATATGGATTTCTGTGGTAGGCAGCTCTCTAAACTGAGTGCAGTCCTTGTTCCTTTGAGCAGTTGCGGGGGGGGGGGGGGTTCCTCACATGCTCTTCATCATCAGCCCTTTGTTATGAGTTTGGACTTAGCCCAATGGAGACTTGTGCTTGAACCCAATGGAGCCCAATGGAGACTTGAGTTTGGACTTGAGCCCAATGGAGACTTGTGCTTGAGCCTTTAAATTCTGGTTCCATCTATTCTTTGAGATCCTGGGGGGAAGCTTGATAAACTTTACCCTCAGGGACTTTTATAAGGCTCCAGCTTTTTCAAATCAAGTTATCCCTTGCAAATCTGAAGTTGGAGGACCGTTTCCCTTTTTCTGTAGATCAGTGTTAAAAACGTGTGGTCAGACTGATCTCCACTAGAGATAAGAGTTACACTCACGTTGAAGCTGGGAAAGACAGGTTCTCTGCTTGCCCTCAGCCTTCTTTCTAAGTGTAATTGTCCTCCCTATGTGGACTCCCTATTTGGACTCTCTGGTTATTTTAAAGTCATGTAGAACCTTCATGCAGGCAAAATTTAATTGCCCTTTTTCTATTGTTTTGCTGGGTCGCCTGCTAAAGATCCCTTTTTTTGGAGCAAGTGATGTGCCTGCCCCCTTCAGTCAGTGGAGTCCTTAGTACTGTGAGAGGAGCGAATCCTTTGTACTAGATGTTGAGGGATTCTGCACTATTAGTTTCTCCCCTGCCAGCATGGCCAATTGCCATGCTGTCAGGGGCTGATGGGAATTGTAGTCCATAACATCTGGAGTGCCAAAGGTTCACCACCACTGCCTTAGTACATATCCTTTTGCAATGCCCTTATGTGTCCCATCTGAGGCTGGAATGGATTGTACCATGTTTTAATAAACAGTCCATGCTTTATCAAGCAATTTGAGATCAAAAGGTTCAAAGAGAGGTGTTTCTATGTATGGGTCTTATTATTTTATGGTTTTAATGTTCAAGAACCTCAGTTGAAAGAAAGAAAGAAAGAAAGAAAGAAAGAAAGAAAGAAAGAAAGAAAGAAAGAAAGAAAGAAAGAAAGAAAGAAAGAAAGAAAGAAAGAAAGAAAGAAAGAAAGAAAGAAAGAAGTACTTTTTAAGTTGTTTTTGAGATTTTGTTTTAGGTTATAGAATTGGGAAATTTCAAAATTATTCTATCCTAGTTAGATCAAGTGCCTCCTGATATATTTTTGAGCATTATTGCTCATTGTATTGTAAATTTAATGTTTTTATATTGTTGTGAGTGGCTCTGAGCCTGCTGTGGAGGGAGAGAGTAGGATAAAAATCAATCAAACAATTCCATTGCATGCAAAATGCTAAAAAACTGCATTTGAAGCCCCTAGTGTGGTGGTGGATTGGGATGTTACAATAGCCCTGGGGTAAGCAGTTTGAAATTGGTTCCCAAACCTCTGGCAGAGCCCCAGGGGTCCCAAATGTGGTGCCCTTTGGTATCATGGCACTCCCTGAAACCTTTCCTGTCTCTGTCAAGTGTTTTAAGAAGCTGGGTAGGGCCAGGTGGGGCTATTGCCCAACAAAGCTTGGCTGAGATACAACCTGTGGTGAGGACGATGGGCCCCCAAACGTATTGAGCCTGTTGGCATTGTGGGAATCCTGACCAAGCATGATGAGCACAGCCACAAAATGACTGGCACAAAATGGCTGCAAGAGCAGATTGTGCCAGCTATAAAAGAGCCACCACAGTTTATCTTCCACCACACAGTGAAGATCCTTATCCTACGGTGGCAGCAGCTGCCAAAGCAATGTTTTTATGAGCCTGCACCTCCTGAGGCCAATCAAAAGCTTTGTTGGGCAATAGCCCCACCTGGCCCTACCCAGCTTCTTAAAACACTTGACAGAGACAGGAAAGGTTTCAGGGAGTGCCATGATGCCAAAGGGCACCACATTTGGGACCCCAGGTGTGGGGTGTAGGTGTGTCAGATGAGATGAGGTTGAGAGGTACAGTTTCAGAAAATGTTGATCTGTACATGTACATCAGCTGCTGAGAAGCAGTGGACATCCATTTGGGCATCTACTTTCTTCCCAGTTCCTTCATTCAGCCAGCTGCTGCTGCCCCATTTCACCACTGACTATACTACCTGGCATATTTGCCAGTCCTTTCCTGGGTATGTGGACTGTATCCTTATAAGAACATAAGAACAAGCCAGCTGGATCAGACCAGAGTCCATCTAGTCCAGCTCTCTGCTACTCGCAGTGGCCCACCAGGTGCCTTTGGGAGCTCACCTGCAGGATGTGAAAGCAATGGCCTTCTGTGGCTGTTGCTCCCGAGCACCTGGACTGTTAAGGCATTTGCAATCTCAGATCAAAGAGGATCAAGATTGGTAGCCATAAATCGACTTCTCCTCCATAAATCTGTCCAAGCCCCTTTTAATATTATCCAGGTTAGGTGGCCATCACCACCTCCCTGTGGCAGCATATTCCAAACACCAATCACACATCAAGCAGGCGTGAAGAAGTTTTTTTTTTATTAGTCCTAATTCCTCCCCCCAGCATTTTCAATGGATGCCCCCTGGTTCTAGTATTGTGAGAAAGAGAGAAAAATTTCTCTCTGTCAACATTTTCTACCCCATGCATAATTTTATAGACTTCAATCATATCCCCCCTCAGACATCTCCTCTCCAAACTAAAGAGTCCCAAATGCTGCAGCCTCTCCTCATAAGGAAGGGGCTCCAGTCCCTCAACCATCCTTGCTGCCCTTCTCTGCCTTGTTGCCTTACCCAGCTGGCTCTATGAAAACCAGCTAGCCACCAGTTCTCATCAGCAAGCAATCAAATCATGCAAGAAATGAGCCTCCTTTTACATGAGACCTGACATGAGACATTTCTCAGGCAATGTGTTCTGAAGGAAAAGGCATAAAGGAACGTCGCCTGTAGAAACCATTTATATCCGTAATCCCATCCCTTCTTTGCATTCCATTATAAAAGAAAACTCGTATTAAAATCTATTTCAGTTCTCCAATCTAATTTATGCAAAATTACTGACAATAAAATACTTCCTATGAGGGGGTCTCAATATTTCTCTTTTAGTGCCTCCATGAATTGTACAAATCCCATTCCATAATGCACATCTTGCATCTTCGTTTTCTCTCCGTGACGTTTCCCATTTTTCATACATTTCTTTATGTCCCATATTTACTGATTTCTTTCTGACTTACCACATAAAAAGTGAAAAAAAATATCGCTATCCATATGCAAAACTAATGATGGTTTCTTTTAGTTATAACCTCTAAAGTCTGCACCACATTAGCAGTAAACAAACGAAAGGTTTCTGCCATGCTGAAGTTAAATGCATTATCTGGGAGTGAGGCGGAGGGTTGAGAGGAGATTCAGAAAGGAATAGAAATGTTTTTTTTCCAGCAGAAGGGGAACTTTTTTCTTGCTCTAGATCTTTTCTTGAGATCAGATGTCATACACTGGCTTCCCCAGCGTGGAGCTCATGGGTGCCGTAACATTCGCTGACCCCTTTCCTTACCTCAGCCAAGCACTTTCAGAAAGTAGGTGGAGCCAGAAGAGGTTTATCTTTCCAGCAGGGTTTCTAACTGGCCACTGAAGTTGCCCTTGAAGGGGCACAGGGATGCCAGCCTCCAGATCCCCCAGAAGTGTGCTGTTCAGCAGCAACTGGATCCCCTGGAAGCAACCTCGATTGCTTTCGTGCCTTTGCACAGAGATATTTCTCTTTAAAAAATATATATATTCCTGAAACACAAGTGTAGCTGTACTGGCATATGGAAACTAACCCCTGCAGCCATGCCAATCATCTACAACCTGATTGTCGGCACCTGCGTAGCTGCGCATGTGGAACATGCAATATATTTTTTTAAAAAGGCACTGTGAATTGCTTTAAAAAAGGGGGACTGTGAATGCCAGTTCTGTCAGATGGATGGCAAGTCACCTCTGAATGTCTCTTGCCCTGAAAACCCTACGAGGTCTCCCTAAGCCCATTCCATATGGGCCAATAAACACAGGTATGGGACAGTAAAAAAAAACACCCGTTTTTGGGAAGGGGACTTAGCACACATCCTGCCCCTACAACGAGTCTGTCCTGTGTTATTTTCCCCAAACCTAGTTTTTTGAGAATTGCACTATTAGCAAGTCTTTTTTTAAAAAAACCCTGGGTTAGCAATTGCACGGCTGTAAAAAGGTCTTGAAGTAGGAGTTTTTAATTGGGGGTATTTTCTTTTCATTCCCCGAGCTTCATTCTGGTTCTGCCATGCTTTGGTGTTTTGGTGACCTGTGAGTCCGGCACACTTTTGTGGTGGTTTTGGCCAGCAGGGGGCTTCAGTTAAGCTTTCTCTTATTGGGCAGTTCGATGGAGAGTGTTTCTTGGGCCACCGCCCCTGTTTGCGGGGTGACTGGTGGCTCGTTTCACTGATTTGGACGTCATGTCTCTTAGTTGGTGGTTTTAATTGGCAACTGGGGATTGTATTACCTGAATATGGCGGTGAGTGTGTGGGGGTCCAGAGGGCTATTCCCTCCCTCCCCCTCTCTCCCCTTCCCCCCAATGTTTTTGGAAGGAGTAGGCTACCAGCTCAGTGGTTGTACGGGTTACCCCCCCCCCCTTTTCTTCCTTTAAAAAAACATCAAAGGGAACCTTCCACTGATCAGCAACAGGGTTGGGGTTTATGGTGCTTATTCTGCAAAGCTTGTTTCCCCAGATGAGGCATTTAGCTCAAGTATTTATTAGCCTTCACCCGCACCCCCCCTCCCATTTGTTTCTCCTTCCGCCTTGCGTTCTGTTAGTCAAGCTGGCTTTCAGCGGGAATAGGACCATGGTTTAGCCCGGCTGTTGGCAAGGGCACCTTTGCTTGCCCCCCCATCCCACCCTCTTGTGGGGATTTCAAGTGACTTGGATGGGGGCAGGGCTCTGAGGGTCTTACTTTTCCTGGGGCTTCAGTTCACAGCATGGGATGCGTGGCTATTATCTACTGGCTGGGGAGCAGTGGCTCTCAAGTTACATTAGTTGTCGGCATTGTGGTGCCTGTCTCCCGGAGAGCAGTTTCGTTCCCCCCTCTCTCCACCCTGGTCAGGGTGGGTTCTGGTGCTGGAATGTAGCAACCCGGTTACTGGGGCCAGGTTGGACGGTTGGATTGGGCTTTGGTTGCCTTGGTGAGGATGGCATCGTCAATTGCCATTTTTTTCTCTGGTGTTTAATTAACACGCTTGATGCTTTGTCTTGCCCAGGTGGATTGCTTCCAGATCCAGGTCCCAGTGGGTGTGCACCTGGTGACTTGCCCAGGGTGGCTGCAGAATCTTGCAAGCGGTCCATAGTTTGAAGGTTGGTGCTTTTATGGCTGTGGGCAGGGAGCTGGAATGCTCAGGGGTGGGTGGTTTGGGCAGAGGAGCGATCCTAGGGGGGGGAGTGGCCGAAGCCAGCGCACTTGGTCCTCCCCGTGGTTGGAGGCCTCCATAAGAGGCTTGGGGTGGGGCGGGCTCGTGGCACATGCCACGGAGGCCTCTGCAATTTGAGCCTGATACCCCAGCAGTTAAGGGGCCACAAAGGGCGGGTGCCCAGGTGGCCCAGTACCTCCTGTCCTCCCCAATATGGATTGGGGTGTGGTGCTGGGGTCAGCCAGGGGTGCTGACCGGCCACAAAGTGGATGCGCTCCTCTTGCTTGCCCAGCTTCTGCCTCAATGAAGGGCTGCAGCCCAATTTAATTCCAAGACGTGTCCTGTGGTTATTCACCAGAAGGAGCCTCTGCACATCTGGGCACAACAGAGGCTCAGCACTTGTTTTTCTCTTCAGTGCCAGCAAACCCAAAAGCTGTATCCCTATTGGAAGCCCTGGACTGATGTGTTAAACAAGAAATTAAACTAAAAGTATTCCACAACCATTTATGTGTTAAATGCTACTGCCTAAAGGTTTTCAGTTACAATTTTAAGGTGGAGAAACAGTACCATAATGAACAGTATAAAAAAAAATCTCTGCAACCTACTTCATGGTCCGCAGACCTAGAGAAATCTATAATTTCAGGTTAAATATTGGTACAAATGCCCAGAGTGGTCACCAAACTGTAATTAAAATGATCACACTATATATTTATCTCATGACTCTTTTGCGTTCCTCCCATGCATACTCAATATTTACAACTCAGTGTGCAGTTTACAGCAGTACCTTGGCAGCAGCTTTTTAAATATTTAATCAACAACTCCACTTAGTACCCAATATTTATGTATCCATTGAGAGGAAGGCGATGAACTGCTGGCCGCTGATTTGACTCACCACGGCACATGACAAGTCATCCGTGGGCTGGATCAGCTAGTACATGAAATAGGGGTCAGGTTGATGTTTAATGTGTGTCCAGCACTCACATTCCAAATGGTGTGAATGGGGGAGGAGGGTGTCAGTGCCCGCGTGGTGGCAGCAGCGCCTTCCCCATTCCCGCTCTTCCACCCAGCACACTTCTGCCAGCAGAAAAGGCCAGGGTGACACGGAGCATCAGTGTGCTGTCAGCCCAAGACATGGTTTATTACATTTCACTTATGACTCTTTCTCTCCAATGGGGACACAAAGCTGCTCGCATCATTCTCTTATGACTCTTCCAGGTACCTACCAGGGATCTTCTGATCTCCCAGAGCCAAGAGGGAATGGGGTTTGCCATTCTGCTTCATCGCAGAGATAAATTAAGATCAACTGCTATTGGGCACAGATCATACGAGGGCTGCCAACATCAGGGCTAGGGTTGCAGATTTCCTGGAATTACAGCAGATCTCCAGACTATGCAGTTTGCTTGTCTACTTGCTTGCCTGCCTGCCTCTCTACCTACCTCTCTACCTACCTACCATCCATCCATCCATCCATCCTCCATCTATCCATCTATCCATCCATCCTCCCTCCATCTATCCATCTATCCATCTATCCATCCATCCTCCATCTATCCATCCTCTATCTATCCATCTATCCATCTATCCATCTATCCATCTATCCATCTATCCAACCTCTATCTATCTGTAATGTATTGTATGGTTTTAAGAGTCTGCAGCTGTTGCACTGTAATTGGTAATTAGTAAGTGTGTTATATTGAGCACAGCTGCAGAGTGATTTTAAGCTATGTGTGAGTAGCAGCTATGGAATAAAGTACTATGTTTTGTTCCTCCGACTCCTGTTTCTTGAGACATGACAATTGATGCTTAATTTAGGATAAACTTACGATGAGTCTAGCAAGTTTTAGAAGCTAAGGACTGTGAGTAAATTCAGGTCTTTCAAGGGCAGCTGGAACAGTTTAATTTGGAGTTTCCTTTGAAGTGGCAGGAGTTATGAGGCCCGACAATTCTTATCTTCTGGCAAATGGCATAACAGACCCAGAAAGGAAAAAAAAAGAGCCGTGTTTTGAGCCTCTGTGGTGAAGAGATTGTGTTTGACACTCAGCCTCCCCAGCATTGATAAGCATCCAAAGAGACTTCATCAGCAAATAATCACGGCTTGTAGAAATACTGACTGCATTAAGGAACCATTTCATTCCCCAACCGGTCAGGAAATAGCTAGGACGGCCAGATGCTTTTTTATAGACGTGATCAGGAGGGGACTGAAAGCATTTCGCAGATTATATTTGCAGTCTTAATGGGCGGTTGGCACAACAATGTAATTCTCTCCAATTTGGAAGAAATGTTAATGGATCGTCTGGTTCTGTGGTCTGAGAGAGGCACCATTGCAAAAAGTTGCTGCTGGCAAAGAGACAGAGACTTGACTTTCAAACTGACATACCAAGAAGCCTTTGAATTTTGAACTTGCTGCAGCCTCTACTGGGAGGTGCGACAAACCAGGAACCCACAGAGATTTTGCAAACAGCCTGGCAGTGGGACTGTAGGACCCAGGTAATGGTGAAATTCAGAGACTGCAGCATGGAATTGCAATGAAGATGGGAAGACCACCACACAACAGAGGGGAGGATGTTAACAGAGAAATGTAAATAGTTGTGGTGGGCCCCATGAGAGAGAAAGGCGTTAATAAATTTAAAGAGGCACAATGTTTCTGTTGTAAACGTTGGGGGCATATTGGGAGAGTGTGCAGAGAAAAAAGGCATCAGGGACCAAGAAGACATGTTCTGCGCTCATCTTGCTACACACTCTGGTGGATGCACCTTGCTGTCCCCATGTAGCTGGCTTGACTGGTAACTCTAAGCATGAGCAGTGTGATGGTGTTTTCTACGCCCAGCCTGATGTAATTAACCACGCAAGCAACCCGAGATTCAAGCGTAGAAGTTGTCGGTGATCTGTGAAGATCCAGGATGTCCCTTGTGTGATGGGGGGAAGTGGATTCTGGGTCAGCATTCTCCATCGCTTCATGGGACACTTATAAAACATCTTTGAATACCCACAGGGTGATTTGGACATTCAATCTGTGCTGACTTACCACACTTAACAGATTTCATCAAGGACATAGGGTACCTGTGGTTGGTATGTGTAATGTCCATGTAAAATATCATATGTTTGATGGATGTTTGAAATTGTTAATAGTGGAAGGAAGGCGGACCCGAGCCTCTTTGGGAGTTGGACTGGTTTGGGAGGTTGGGAATTGCAATTACTGGAATTCATGAGGGTTAGCAAGTTAACATGGGAAGGTGCTAGTGGAAAGAATTTAAGGTGAGTGTGTTTGCTGAGGGACTGGGGCGAGTATAAGGGTCCATCTATATCATTGTATCTTTGATCCTTCAGGTACCCCCAATACGCCTAAAAATCAACGCCAGTATTCCATTTTGCTTTGCGCTCTAAAGTGGATGCACAACTAGATGCGGTTATTGGAACAGGGAATATTGGAGCCAATTAGGTAAATGCAAAGTGGGAAACTCCAATTGCAGACCCTGAAGGCCAATGGGATGTGCGCATTTGTGCTGATTATAAGTGCACAATTAACAAGGCATTGCAGAAACATCCGCCGGTACTCCAGTGCCAGTTGTCCAGTCAGTTGTTAGCTTAACATTGGCAGGTGGGGAAAGGTTTTGCAAAATTAGATCTAAGCGCTGCCAGGCATACCAACAGCTGGAAGTGGATGATGCCACTGCAGAAGCCCAGACTATAGTGATGACTCACAGGGGGGGGGCATTCCAGAGTAAAGCGGCTGCAATTTTGGAGTGAGTGTAGCTCCTGGGATATTCCAGAGTTTGATGGAAGAAATATTAAGAAACTTGCCGGAGTCATACACCCCAGTATTTTGATGATGTCTTGATAGTGGGTGCAACTGAGGAGGAACTGATGACATCGCAGATGCAGGAAAGTACTGCAAGTGCTTCCTCAGGATGTAGGAGTTCGCGTGTCCAAGCGTGAAAAAAATGTGTGGTTTGGAGTAAGCGCAAGTAGAGTTTTTTTTTGGGATACATGGTAGATGCAAGGGGAATCCAATTCGATCATCAGCAAAGGTGAGGGCTTCATCCAGGATGCCCCAGCACCACAGTCAAAGCAGAAGAGCTACAGGCATTTTGGGATTGCTAAATTTTTACCATTCATTCTCTTAAAGCATAAAGGCCACAGTGGCAGAGCCACTTCGCAACCGCTTTTGGTATTAGATAAGCCGGCAGTGTGGCAGTGGACAAGTCAGCAATACGAGAAGGCATTCCCGAGATGTCAAAAGATTGTTGGTCATCCAAGAAAGTGTATTGGTCTTCATTTTGATGAGAGGAAGCCATTGATCTTTGACGTCATGCGATGCCTCCCGTGTGGAGTTGGAGCAGTGTTGAGCCACTTCAATTGGAGGATATGCGGGGAAGCTCCAATTAAGCATTATTATTCTAGGACGCTATCTGCAACGGAGGCGTAATTATGCATAGAGAAATAGATAAGGAGGCATTAGCAATAGTGGCTGGGGTTAAGAAGTTTCATGATGGTACGTGTATGGCGCGACCATTTGTGATTGTTACAGACCATAAGTCATTGTTGGGATTATTTTCCTCAGAGCCGCCTAGGACACCACAGATATTGTCCCCTAGAGATGCTGCGCGTGGGCAATGTTTCTGAATGCATAATGAGATTAAGCGTCTTGCAGCACCAGTCGGGAAAGAAATTGGGCATGTAGATGCGCTTGAGTCAGCTTACCAGTACAAAGGAGGAGGAAGATCACTCCCCACTTTTGGAGGTTTTGATGTTGGAATCATTATCAGAGCCTCCAGTGCAAGCGACAGAAATAAAGCAGAGAGAGGTCAGCTAAGGGACCCAGTGCTTGCCCGGAAATCTCTGAATTGGGCATGGAAGGGTTGGCCATTGGGTAAGTTAGAGGAAAAATTTAGACCATTTTGGAATGAGGCAGCCACGAGATATCCGGTCCACAAGGGGTGCTTTACTGTGGGGGAAATAGAGTAGTGATCCCAGCAGCTTTAGAGGATTAGGGTGCTGGAGGCCTTGCATGTAGGGGCACCCTGGAATAGTGAGAATGAAGGCATTGGCCCAGTAGGTTATGTGTGGTGGCCAAAGATGGATAGCGAGGAAATAGAAGAATGGGTGGCCAGGTGCAGGGGAGTGTCAGATAACGCTTGACCTAAGCCCCACCTCAGGCCCCTACCTATCAATGGGAGTCCACAAAAGACAGAGTAGTCCAAGGGTACATATTGATTTTGCAGGGCCTTTCCAGGGCCAGGTGTTTCTCATTGTAGTGGATTCATATTCCAAATGGCTAGAAGTGAAGTGCCAGTAATGTCAATGACACTCACAAACAGTAATTAGGGCACTGCGTGGAGTTATTTGCAACTCAGCATGGCCTCCCCGGATACGGGGTGGTATCGGATAATGGGACAGCGCTTGTATCTAAGGAGTTTAGAGTATTCTGGCTAATGGGTGTTATTCGCCAGGTTACTCTCGCCCCTTTCATCCGCTACCAATGGGCAGGCAGAAAGCGATGGATGCGTACAACAAAAGGGATGCATTTCGCGGGCTAATAGTA